>NW_027415601.1:0-155347 GCF_964106895.1 Numenius arquata
CGTAGAGTCCCGTAGATTTCCGTAGGGACCAGTAGGGTTATGAAAGTGCTCGCAGGGGTTGGTAGGAGCTTGTAGGGTGCCATATGTTTCCGGAGGGTTGTGTAGGGTTCCGTAGGGGCCTGTGGTGTTCCCTAGGGGCCTGTAGAGTCTCGTACAGTTCCGTAGGGTCCTGTAGGTTTCCATAAGTGCCCGCAGAGGTCTGAAGGGGCCCGTACTGTTCCGTAAGGATCCATAGGGTTCCGTAGAGCTTCGTAGGTTCCCTAGAGGCCTCTGGAGTACCGCAGGAGCCAGTAGTGTTCCATAGGGTCCTCTAGGGTTGAGTAAGTGCCCGCAGGAGTCTGTAGGAATCCGTGGGATTCTGTAAGGTTCTGGAGGGTTCTGCAGGGTTCCGTAGGGGCCCCTAGAGTTCCGTAGTGGCTGGTAAAGTTCCGTAGGGCCCTGTGGGGTTCTGTATGGACCTGTAGGGTTCCATAGGGGCCTGCAGTGTTCTGTAAGTGCCGGTAGGTGTCTGTACGGGTCTGTAGGTTTCCGTAGGCACCTGCAGTGTTCTGTAGGAGCCCATAGGGTTTTAGTGAGGTTCCGTTGTGTTGCTAAGGGTCTTGTAGAGTGCTGTCGGGTCCTGGAGTATTCTGTAGGGTTCCAGAGGGGCTGGTAGGGTTCTGTCGAAATCTGTAGGGTTCCCTAGGGGCCCGTAGAGTCCCATAGATTTCCGTAGGGGCCTGTAGGGTTGTGTAAGTGCCCGCAGAAGTCTGTAGGAGTCTGTGGGATTCTGTCAGATTCCGGAGGGTTCTGCAGGGTTCCGTAGGGACCTGTAGAGTTCCATAGTGGCTGGTAAAGTTCCGTAGGGCCCTGTGGGGTTCTGTATGGACCTGTAGGGTTCCGTAGGGGCCTGCAGTGTTCTGTAAGTGCCCGTAGGTGTCTGTACGGGTTTGTAGGGTTCCGTAGGCACCTGCAGTGTTCTGTAGGAGCCCATAGGGTTTTAGTGAGGTTCCGTTGTGTTGCTAAGGGTCTTGTAGAGTGCTGTCGGGTCCTGGAGTATTCTGTAGGGTTCCAGAGGGGCTGGTAGGGTTCCGTCGAAATCTGAAGGGTTCCCTAGGGGCCCGTAGAGTCCCATAGATTTCCGTAGGGGCCTGTAGGGTTGTTTAAGTGCCCGCAGAAGTCTGTAGGAGTCTGTGGGATTCTGTCAGATTCCGGAGGGTTCTGCAGGGTTCCGTAGGGACCTGTAGAGTTCCATAGTGGCTGGTAAAGTTCCGTAGGGCCCTGTGGGGTTCTGTATGGACCTGTAGGGTTCCGTAGGGGCCTGCAGTGTTCTGTAAGTGCCCGTAGGTGTCTGTACGGGTTTGTAGGGTTCCGTAGGCACCTGCAGTGTTCTGTAGGAGCCCATAGGGTTTTAGTGAGGTTCCGTTGTGTTGCTAAGGGTCTTGTAGAGTGCTGTCGGGTCCTGGAGTATTCTGTAGGGTTCCAGAGGGGCTGGTAGGGTTCCGTCGAAATCTGAAGGGTTCCCTAGGGGCCCGTAGAGTCCCATAGATTTCCGTAGGGGCCTGTAGGGTTGTGTAAGTGCCCGCAGGGGTTGGTAGGAGCTTGTAGGGTGCCATATGTTTCCGGAGGGTTGTATAGGGTTCCGTAGGGGCCTGTGGTGTTCCCTAAGGGCCTGTAGAGTCTCGTACGGTTCCGTAGGGGCCTGTGGTGTACCCTAGGGGCCTGTAGAGTCTCGTACGGTTCCGTAGGGGCCTGTGGTGTTCCCTAGGGGCCTGTAGAGTCTCGTACAGTTCCGTAGGGTCCTGTAGGTTTCCATAAGCGCCCGCAGAGGTCTGAAGGGGCCCGTACTGTTCCGTAAGGATCCATAGGGTTCCGTAGAGCTTCGTAGGTTCCCTAGAGGCCTCTGGAGTACCGCAGGAGCCAGTAGTGTTCTGTAGGGGCCCGTAGGGTTCCTTCCATAGGAGCTGGCAGTGTTCCGTAGGGTCCTCTAGGGTTGAGTAAGTGCCTGCAGGAGTCTGTAGGAATCCGTGGGATTCTGTAAGGTTCTGCAGGGTTCTGCAGGGTTCCGTAGGGGCCCGTAGAGTTCCGTAGTGGCTGGTAAAGTTCCCTAGGGCCCTGTACCGTTCCGTAACTGCCTGCAATGGTCTTTAGGCTTCCGTAGGGGCTGGTAGGGTTCCATAAAGTTCCGTGGGTTCCTGCAGAGTTCTGCAAGTGCCCGCAAGGGCCTGTAGGGGCCCACAGTGTTTCTGCCAGGTTCCGTAGAGTTCTGTAGGGGCCATATTTTTCTATAGTGGTGGTAGTATTCTGTAGGGGTCTGTAGGGTTCCGTAGGCGCCTACAGTGTTCTGTAGGAGCCCATAGGGTTTTAGTGAGGTTCCGTTGTGTTGCTAAGGGTCTTGTAGAGTGCTGTCGGGTCCTGGAGTATTCTGTAGGATTCCAGAGGGGCTCGTAGGGTTCCGTTGAAATCTGTAGGGTTCCCTAGGGGCCCATAGAGTCCCGTAGATTGCCGTAGGGACCTGTAGGGTTGTGTAAGTGCTCGCAGGGGTTGGTAGGAGCTTGTAGGGTGCCATAAGTTTCCAGAGGGTTGTGTAGGGTTCCGTAGGGGCCTGTGGTGTTCCCTAAGGGCCTGTAGAGTCTCGTACGGTTCCGTAGGGGCCTGTGGTGTTCCCTAGGGGCCTGTAGAGTCTCGTACAGTTCCGTAGGGTCCTGTAGGTTTCCATAAGCGCCCGCAGAGGTCTGAAGGGGCCCGTACTGTTCCGTAAGGATCCATAGGGCTCCGTAGAGCTTCGTAGGTTCCCTAGAGGCCTGTGGAGTACCGCAGGAGCCAGTAGTGTTCCGTAGGGTCCTCTAGGGTTGAGTAAGTGCCCGCAGGAGTCTGTAGGAATCCGTGGGATTCTGTAAGGTTCTGGAGGGTTCTGCAGGGTTCTGTAGGGGCCCGTAGAGTTCCGTAGTGGCTGGTAAAGTTCCGTAGGGCCCTGTGGGGTTCTGTATGGACCTGTAGGGTTCCATAGGGGCCTGCAGTGTTCTGTAAGTGCCCGTAGGTGTCTGTACGGGTCTCTAGGGTTCCGTAGGCACCTGCAGTGTTCTGTAGGAGCCCATAGGGTTTTAGTGAGGTTCCGTTGTGTTGCTAAGGGTCTTGTAGAGTGCTGTCGGGTCCTGGAGTATTCTGTAGGGTTCCAGAGGGCCTCGTAGGGTTCCGTCGAAATCTGAAGGGTTCCCTAGGGGCCCGTAGAGTCCCGTAGATTTCCGTAGGGACCAGTAGGGTTATGAAAGTGCTCGCAGGGGTTGGTAGGAGCTTGTAGGGTGCCATATGTTTCCGGAGGGTTGTGTAGGGTTCCGTAGGGGCCTGTGGTGTTCCCTAGGGGCCTGTAGAGTCTCGTACAGTTCCGTAGGGTCCTGTAGGTTTCCATAAGTGCCCGCAGAGGTCTGAAGGGGCCCGTACTGTTCCGTAAGGATCCATAGGGTTCCGTAGAGCTTCGTAGGTTCCCTAGAGGCCTCTGGAGTACCGCAGGAGCCAGTAGTGTTCCATAGGGTCCTCTAGGGTTGAGTAAGTGCCCGCAGGAGTCTGTAGGAATCCGTGGGATTCTGTAAGGTTCTGGAGGGTTCTGCAGGGTTCCGTAGGGGCCCCTAGAGTTCCGTAGTGGCTGGTAAAGTTCCGTAGGGCCCTGTGGGGTTCTGTATGGACCTGTAGGGTTCCATAGGGGCCTGCAGTGTTCTGTAAGTGCCGGTAGGTGTCTGTACGGGTCTGTAGGTTTCCGTAGGCACCTGCAGTGTTCTGTAGGAGCCCATAGGGTTTTAGTGAGGTTCCGTTGTGTTGCTAAGGGTCTTGTAGAGTGCTGTCGGGTCCTGGAGTATTCTGTAGGGTTCCAGAGGGGCTGGTAGGGTTCTGTCGAAATCTGTAGGGTTCCCTAGGGGCCCGTAGAGTCCCATAGATTTCCGTAGGGGCCTGTAGGGTTGTGTAAGTGCCCGCAGAAGTCTGTAGGAGTCTGTGGGATTCTGTCAGATTCCGGAGGGTTCTGCAGGGTTCCGTAGGGACCTGTAGAGTTCCATAGTGGCTGGTAAAGTTCCGTAGGGCCCTGTGGGGTTCTGTATGGACCTGTAGGGTTCCGTAGGGGCCTGCAGTGTTCTGTAAGTGCCCGTAGGTGTCTGTACGGGTTTGTAGGGTTCCGTAGGCACCTGCAGTGTTCTGTAGGAGCCCATAGGGTTTTAGTGAGGTTCCGTTGTGTTGCTAAGGGTCTTGTAGAGTGCTGTCGGGTCCTGGAGTATTCTGTAGGGTTCCAGAGGGGCTGGTAGGGTTCCGTCGAAATCTGAAGGGTTCCCTAGGGGCCCGTAGAGTCCCATAGATTTCCGTAGGGGCCTGTAGGGTTGTGTAAGTGCCCGCAGGGGTTGGTAGGAGCTTGTAGGGTGCCATATGTTTCCGGAGGATTGTGTAGGGTTCCGTAGGGGCCTGTGGTGTTCCCTAAGGGCCTGTAGAGTCTCGTACAGTTCCGTAGGGTCCTGTAGGTTTCCATAAGCGCCCGCAGAGGTCTGAAGGGGCCCGTACTGTTCCGTAAGGATCCATAGGGTTCCGTAGAGCTTCGTAGGTTCCCTAGAGGCCTGTGGAGTACCGCAGGAGCCAGTAGTGTTCTGTAGGGGCCCGTAGGGTTCCTTCCATAGGAGCTGGCAGTGTTCCGTAGGGTCCTCTAGGGTTGAGTAAGTGCCTGCAGGAGTCTGTAGGAATCCGTGGGATTCTGTAAGGTTCTGCAGGGTTCTGCAGGGTTCCGTAGGGGCCCGTAGAGTTCCGTAGTGGCTGGTAAAGTTCCCTAGGGCCCTGTACCGTTCCGTAACTGCCTGCAATGGTCTTTAGGCTTCCGTAGGGGCTGGTAGGGTTCCATAAAGTTCCGTGGGTTCCTGCAGAGTTCTGCAAGTGCCCGCAAGGGCCTGTAGGGGCCCACAGTGTTTCTGCCAGGTTCCGTAGAGTTCTGTAGGGGCCATATTTTTCTATAGTGGTGGTAGTATTCTGTAGGGGTCTGTAGGGTTCCGTAGGCACCTACAGTGTTCTGTAGGAGCCCATAGGGTTTTAGTGAGGTTCCGTTGTGTTGCTAAGGGTCTTGTAGAGTGCTGTCGGGTCCTGGAGTATTCTGTAGGATTCCAGAGGGGCTCGTAGGGTTCCGTTGAAATCTGTAGGGTTCCCTAGGGGCCCATAGAGTCCCGTAGATTGCCGTAGGGACCTGTAGGGTTGTGTAAGTGCTCGCAGGGGTTGGTAGGAGCTTGTAGGGTGCCATAAGTTTCCAGAGGGTTGTGTAGGGTTCCCTAGGGGCCTGTGGTGTTCCCTAAGGGCCTGTAGAGTCTCGTACGGTTCCGTAGGGGCCTGTGGTGTTCCCTAGGGGCCTGTAGAGTCTCGTACAGTTCCGTAGGGTCCTGTAGGTTTCCATAAGCGCCCGCAGAGGTCTGAAGGGGCCCATACTGTTCCGTAAGGATCCATAGGGCTCCGTAGAGCTTCGTAGGTTCCCTAGAGGCCTGTGGAGTACCGCAGGAGCCAGTAGTGTTCCGTAGGGTCCTCTAGGGTTGAGTAAGTGCCCGCAGGAGTCTGTAGGAATCCGTGGGATTCTGTAAGGTTCTGGAGGGTTCTGCAGGGTTCTGTAGGGGCCCGTAGAGTTCCGTAGTGGCTGGTAAAGTTCCGTAGGGCCCTGTGGGGTTCTGTATGGACCTGTAGGGTTCCATAGGGGCCTGCAGTGTTCTGTAAGTGCCCGTAGGTGTCTGTACGGGTCTCTAGGGTTCCGTAGGCACCTGCAGTGTTCTGTAGGAGCCCATAGGGTTTTAGTGAGGTTCCGTTGTGTTGCTAAGGGTCTTGTAGAGTGCTGTCGGGTCCTGGAGTATTCTGTAGGGTTCCAGAGGGCCTCGTAGGGTTCCGTCGAAATCTGAAGGGTTCCCTAGGGGCCCGTAGAGTCCCGTAGATTTCCGTAGGGACCAGTAGGGTTATGAAAGTGCTCGCAGGGGTTGGTAGGAGCTTGTAGGGTGCCATATGTTTCCGGAGGGTTGTGTAGGGTTCCGTAGGGGCCTGTGGTGTTCCCTAGGGGCCTGTAGAGTCTCGTACAGTTCCGTAGGGTCCTGTAGGTTTCCATAAGTGCCCGCAGAGGTCTGAAGGGGCCCGTACTGTTCCGTAAGGATCCATAGGGTTCCGTAGAGCTTCGTAGGTTCCCTAGAGGCCTCTGGAGTACCGCAGGAGCCAGTAGTGTTCCATAGGGTCCTCTAGGGTTGAGTAAGTGCCCGCAGGAGTCTGTAGGAATCCGTGGGATTCTGTAAGGTTCTGGAGGGTTCTGCAGGGTTCCGTAGGGGCCCCTAGAGTTCCGTAGTGGCTGGTAAAGTTCCGTAGGGCCCTGTGGGGTTCTGTATGGACCTGTAGGGTTCCATAGGGGCCTGCAGTGTTCTGTAAGTGCCGGTAGGTGTCTGTACGGGTCTGTAGGTTTCCGTAGGCACCTGCAGTGTTCTGTAGGAGCCCATAGGGTTTTAGTGAGGTTCCGTTGTGTTGCTAAGGGTCTTGTAGAGTGCTGTCGGGTCCTGGAGTATTCTGTAGGGTTCCAGAGGGGCTGGTAGGGTTCTGTCGAAATCTGTAGGGTTCCCTAGGGGCCCGTAGAGTCCCATAGATTTCCGTAGGGGCCTGTAGGGTTGTGTAAGTGCCCGCAGGGGTTGGTAGGAGCTTGTAGGGTGCCATATGTTTCCGGAGGGTTGTGTAGGGTTCCGTAGGGGCCTGTGGTGTTCCCTAGGGGCCTGTAGAGTCTCGTACAGTTCCGTAGGGTCCTGTAGGTTTCCATAAGCGCCCGCAGAGGTCTGAAGGGGCCCATACTGTTCCGTAAGGATCCATAGGGTTCCGTAGAGCTTTGTAGGTTCCCTAGAGGTCTCTGGAGTACCGCAGGAGCCAGTAGTGTTCCGTAGGGTCCTCTAGGGTTGAGTAAGTGCCCGCAGGAGTCTGTAGGAATCCGTGGGATTCTGTAAGGTTCTGGAGGGTTCTGCAGGGTTCTGTAGGGGCCCGTAGAGTTCCGTAGTGGCTAGTAAAGTTCCGTAGGGCCCTGTGGGGTTCTGTATGGACCTGTAGGGTTCCATAGGGGCCTGCAGTGTTCTGTAAGTGCCCGTAGGTGTCTGTACGGGTCTCTAGGGTTCTGTAGGCACCTACAGTGTTCTGTAGGAGCCCATAGGGTTTTAGTGAGGTTCCGTTGTGTTGCTAAGGGTCTTGTAGAGGGCTGTCGGGTCCTGGAGTATTCTGTAGGGTTCCAGAGGGCCTTGTAGGGTTCCGTCGAAATCTGAAGGGTTCCCTAGGGGCCCGTAGAGTCCCATAGATTTCCGTAGGGGCCTGTAGGGTTGTTTAAGTGCCCGCAGAAGTCTGTAGGAGTCTGTGGGATTCTGTCAGATTCCGGAGGGTTCTGCAGGGTTCCGTAGGGACCCGTAGAGTTCCATAGTGGCTGGTAAAGTTCCGTAGGGCCCTGTGGGGTTCTGTATGGACCTGTAGGGTTCCGTAGGGGCCTGCAGTGTTCTGTAAGTGCCCGTAGGTGTCTTTACGGGTCTGTAGGTTTCCGTAGGCACCTGCAGTGTTCTGTAGGAGCCCATAGGGTTTTAGTGAGGTTCCGTTGTGTTGCTAAGGGTCTTGTAGAGTGCTGTCGGGTCCTGGAGTATTCTGTAGGGTTCCAGAGGGGCTGGTAGGGTTCTGTCGAAATCTGTAGGGTTCCCTAGGGGCCCGTAGAGTCCCATAGATTTCCGTAGGGGCCTGTAGGGTTGTGTAAGTGCCCGCAGGGGTTGGTAGGAGCTTGTAGGGTGCCATATGTTTCCGGAGGGTTGTGTAGGGTTCCGTAGGGGCCTGTGGTGTTCCCTAGGGGCCTGTAGAGTCTCGTACAGTTCCGTAGGGTCCTGTAGGTTTCCATAAGCGCCCGCAGAGGTCTGAAGGGGCCCATACTGTTCCGTAAGGATCCATAGGGTTCCGTAGAGCTTCGTAGGTTCCCTAGAGGCCTGTGGAGTACCGCAGGAGCCAGTAGTGTTCCGTAGGGTCCTCTAGGGTTGAGTAAGTGCCCGCAGGAGTCTGTAGGAATCCGTGGGATTCTGTAAGGTTCTGGAGGGTTCTGCAGGGTTCTGTAGGGGCCCGTAGAGTTCCGTAGTGGCTGGTAAAGTTCCGTAGGGCCCTGTGGGGTTCTGTATGGACCTGTAGGGTTCCATAGGGGCCTGCAGTGTTCTGTAAGTGCCCGTAGGTGTCTGTACGGGTCTGTAGGGTTCCGTAGGCACCTACAGTGTTCTGTAGGAGCCCATAGGGTTTTAGTGAGGTTCCGTTGTGTTGCTAAGGGTCTTGTAGAGTGCTGTCGGGTCCTGGAGTATTCTGTAGGGTTCCAGAGGGCCTTGTAGGGTTCCGTCGAAATCTGAAGGGTTCCCTAGGGGCCCGTAGAGTCCCTTAGATTTTTGTAGGGGCCTGTACGGTTGTTCAAGTGCCCGCAGAAGTCTGTAGGAGTCTGTGGGATTCTGTCAGATTCCGGAGGGTTCTGCAGGGTTCCGTAGGGACCCGTAGAGTTCCATAGTGGCTGGTAAAGTTCCGTAGGGCCCTGTGGGGTTCTGTATGGACCTGTAGGGTTCCGTAGGGGCCTGCAGTGTTCTGTAAGTGCCCGTAGGTGTCTTTACGGGTCTGTAGGTTTCCGTAGGCACCTGCAGTGTTCTGTAGGAGCCCATAGGGTTTTAGTGAGGTTCCGTTGTGTTGCTAAGGGTCTTGTAGAGTGCTGTCGGGTCCTGGAGTATTCTGTAGGGTTCCAGAGGGGCTGGTAGGGTTCTGTCGAAATCTGTAGGGTTCCCTAGGGGCCCGTAGAGTCCCATAGATTTCCGTAGGGGCCTGTAGGGTTGTGTAAGTGCCCGCAGGGGTTGGTAGGAGCTTGTAGGGTGCCATATGTTTCCGGAGGGTTGTGTAGGGTTCCGTAGGGGCCTGTGGTGTTCCCTAGGGGCCTGTAGAGTCTCGTACAGTTCCGTAGGGTCCTGTAGGTTTCCATAAGCGCCCGCAGAGGTCTGAAGGGGCCCATACTGTTCCGTAAGCATCCATAGGGTTCCGTAGAGCTTCGTAGGTTCCCTAGAGGCCTGTGGAGTACCGCAGGAGCCAGTAGTGTTCCGTAGGGTCCTCTAGGGTTGAGTAAGTGCCCGCAGGAGTCTGTAGGAATCCGTGGGATTCTGTAAGGTTCTGGAGGGTTCTGCAAGGTTCCGTAGGGGCCCATAGAGTTCCGTAGTGGCTGGTAAAGTTCCCTAGGGCCCTGTACCGTTCCGTAACTGCCTGCAATGGTCTTTAGGCTTCCGTAGGGGCTGCTAGGGTTCCATAAAGTTCCGTGGGTTCCTGCAGAGTTCTGCAAGTGCCCGCAAGGGCCTGTAGGGGCCCACAGTGTTTCTGCCAGGTTCCGTAGAGTTCCGTAGGGGCCATATTTTTCTGTAGTGGTGGTAGTATTCTGTATGGGTCTGTAGGTTTCCATAGGCACCTACAGTGTTCTGTAGGAGCCCATAGGGTTTTAGTGAGGTTCCGTTGTGTTGCTAAGGGTCTTGTAGAGTGCTGTCGGGTCCTGGAGTATTCTGTAGGGTTCCAGAGGGCCTCATAGGGTTCCATCGAAATCTATAGGGTTCCCTAGGGGCCCATAGAGTCCCGTAGATTGCCATAGGGACCTGTAGGGTTGTGTAAGTGCTCGCAGGGGTTGGTAGGAGCTTGTAGGGTTCCATAAGTTTCCAGAGGGTTCTGTAGGGTTCCGTAGGGGCCTGTGGTGTTCCCTAGGGGCCTGTAGAGTCTCGTACAGTTCCGTAGGGTCCTGTAGGTTTCCATAAGCGCCCGCAGAGGTCTGAAGGGGCCCGTACTGTTCCGTGAGGATCCATAGGGCTCCGTAGAGCTTCGTAGGTTCCCTAGAGGCCTGTGGAGTACCGCAGGAGCCAGTAGTGTTCTGTAGGGGCCCGTAGGGTTCCTTCAAGAGGGGCTGGCAGTGTTCCGTAGGGGCCTGTACGGTTTTGTAAGTGCCCGCAGAAGTCTGTAGGAGTCTGTGGGATTCTGTAAGGTTCTGGAGGGTTCTGCAGGGTTCCGTAGGGACCCGTAGCGTTCCATAGTGGCTGGTAAAGTTCCGTAGGGCCCTGTGGGGTTCTGTATGGACCTGTAGGGTTCCGTAGGGGCCTGCAGGGTTCCGTAAGTGCCCGCAGGTGTCTGTAGGGTTCCGTAGGGGTCTGTAGGGTTCCGTAGGCACCTGCAGTGTTCTGTAGGAGCCCATAGGGTTTTAGTGAGGTTCCGTTGTGTTGCTAAGGGTCTTGTAGAGTGCTGTCGGGTCCTGGAGTATTCTGTAGGGTTCCAGAGGGCCTCGTAGGGTTCCGTCGAAATCTGAAGGGTTCCCTAGGGGCCCGTAGAGTCCCGTAGATTTCCGTAGGGACCTGTAGGGTTATGAAAGTGCTCGCAGGGGTTGGTAGGAGCTTGTAGGGTGCCATATGTTTCCGGAGGGTTGTGTAGGGTTCCGTAGGGGCCTGTGGTGTTCCCTAGGGGCCTGTAGAGTCTCGTACAGTTCCGTAGGGTCCTGTAGGTTTCCATAAGCGCCCGCAGAGGTCTGAATGGGCCCGTACTGTTCCGTAAGGATCCATAGGGTTCCGTAGAGCTTCGTAGGTTCCCTAGAGGCCTCTGGAGTACCGCAGGAGCCAGTAGTGTTCCGTAGGGTCCTCTAGGGTTGAGTAAGTGCCCGCAGGAGTCTGTAGGAATCCGTGGGATTCTGTAAGGTTCTGGAGGGTTCTGCAGGGTTCCGTAGGGGCCCGTAGAGTTCCGTAGTGGCTGGTAAAGTTCCCTAGGGCCCTGTACCGTTCCGTAACTGCCTGCAATGGTCTTTAGGCTTCCGTAAGGGCTGGTAGGGTTCCATAAAGTTCCGTGGGTTCCTGCAGAGTTCTGCAAGTGCCCGCAAGGGCCTGTAGGGGCCCACAGTGTTTCTGCCAGGTTCCGTAGAGTTCTGTAGGGGCCATATTTTTCTGTAGTGGCTGGTAGAATTCTGTAGGGGTGTGTAGGTTTCCGTAGGCACCTACAGTGTTCTGTAGGAGCCCATAGGGTTTTAGTGAGGTTCCATTGTGTTGCTAAGGGTCTTGTAGAGTGCTGTCGGGTCCTGGAGTATTCTGTAGGGTTCCAGAGGGGCTCGTAGGGTTCCGTCGAAATCTGTAGGGTTCCCTAGGGGCCCATAGAGTCCCGTAGATTGCCGTAGGGACCTGTAGGGTTGTTTAAGTGCCCGCAGAAGTCTGTAGGAGTCTGTGGGATTCTGTCAGATTCCGGAGGGTTCTGCAGGGTTCCGTAGGGACCCGTAGAGTTCCATAGTGGCTGGTAAAGTTCCGTAGGGCCCTGTGGGGTTCTGTATGGACCTGTAGGGTTCCGTAGGGGCCTGCAGTGTTCTGTAAGTGCCTGTAGGTGTCTGTACGGGTCTGTAGGGTTCCGTAGGCACCTGCAGTGTTCTGTAGGAGCCCATAGGGTTTTAGTGAGGTTCCGTTGTGTTGCTAAGGGTCTTGTAGAGTGCTGTCGGGTCCTGGAGTATTCTGTAGGGTTCCAGAGGGGCTCGTAGGGTTCCGTCGAAATCTGTAGGGTTCCCTAGGGGCCCATAGAGTCCCGTAGATTGCCGTAGGAACCTGTAGGGTTGTGTAAGTGCTCGCAGGGGTTGGTAGGAGCTTGTAGGGTTCCATAAGTTTCCAGAGGGTTGTGTAGGGTTCCGTAGGGGCCTGTGGTGTTCCCTAAGGGCCTGTAAAGTCTCGTACGGTTCCGTAGGGGCCTGTGGTGTTCCCTAGGGGCCTGTAGAGTCTCGTACAGTTCCGTAGGGTCCTGTAGGTTTCCATAAGCGCCCGCAGAGGTCTGAAGGGGCCCGTACTGTTCCGTAAGGATCCATAGGGTTCCGTAGAGCTTCGTAGGTTCCCTAGAGGCCTCTGGAGTACCGCAGGAGCCAGTAGTGTTCTGTAGGGGCCCGTAGGGTTCCTTCCATAGGAGCTGGCAGTGTTCCGTAGGGTCCTCTAGGGTTGAGTAAGTGCCCGCAGGAGTCTGTAGGAATCCGTGGGATTCTGTAAGCTTCTGGAGGGTTCTGCAAGGTTCCGTAGGGGCCCGTAGAGTTCCGTAGTGGCTGGTAAAGTTCCCTAGGGCCCTGTACCATTCCGTAAATGCCTGCAATGGTCTTTAGGCTTCCGTAGGGGCTGGTAGGGTTCCATAAAGTTCCGTGGGTTCCTGCAGAGTTCTGCAAGTGCCCGCAAGGGCCTGTAGGGGCCCACAGTGTTTCTGCCAGGTTCCGTAGAGTTCCGTAGGGGCCATATTTTTCTGTAGTGGTGGTAGTATTCTGTAGGGGTCTGTAGGGTTCCGTAGGCGCCTGCAGTGTTCTGTAGGAGCCCATAGGGTTTTAGTGAGGTTCCGTTGTGTTGCTAAGGGTCTTGTAGAGTGCTGTCGGGTCCTGGAGTATTCTGTAGGGTTCCAGAGGGGCTGGTCGGGTTCTGTCGAAATCTGTAGGGTTCCCTAGGGGCCCGTAGAGTCCCATAGATTTCCGTAGGGGCCTGTAGGGTTGTGTAAGTGCCCGCAGGGGTTGGTAGGAGCTTGTAGGGTGCCATATGTTTCCGGAGGGTTGTGTAGGGTTCCGTAGGGGCCTGTGGTGTTCCCTAGGGGCCTGTAGAGTCTCGTACAGTTCCGTAGGGTCCTGTAGGTTTCCATAAGCGCCCGCAGAGGTCTGAAGGGGCCCGTACTGTGCCGTAAGGATCCATAGGGTTCCGTAGAGCTTCGTAGGTTCCCTAGAGGCCTGTGGAGTACCGCAGGAGCCAGTAGTGTTCCGTAGGGTCCTCTAGGGTTGAGTAAGTGCCCGCAGGAGTCTGTAGGAATCCGTGGGATTCTGTAAGGTTCTGGAGGGTTCTGCAGGGTTCTGTAGGGGCCCGTAGAGTTCCGTAGTGGCTGGTAAAGTTCCGTAGGGCCCTGTGGGGTTCTGTATGGACCTGTAGGGTTCCATAGGGGCCTGCAGTGTTCTGTAAGTGCCCGTAGGTGTCTGTACGGGTCTGTAGGGTTCCGTAGGCACCTACAGTGTTCTGTAGGAGCCCATAGCGTTTTAGTGAGGTTCCGTTGTGTTGCTAAGGGTCTTGTAGAGTGCTGTCGGGTCCTGGAGTATTCTGTAGGGTTCCAGAGGGCCTTGTAGGGTTCCGTCGAAATCTGAAGGGTTCCCTAGGGGCCCGTAGAGTCCCATAGATTTCCGTAGGGGCCTGTAGGGTTGTTTAAGTGCCCGCAGAAGTCTGTAGGAGTCTGTGGGATTCTGTCAGATTCCGGAGGGTTCTGCAGGGTTCCGTAGGGACCCGTAGAGTTCCATAGTGGCTGGTAAAGTTCCGTAGGGCCCTGTGGGGTTCTGTATGGACCTGTAGGGTTCCGTAGGGGCCTGCAGTGTTCTGTAAGTGCCCGTAGGTGTCTGTACGGGTCTGTAGGGTTCCGTAGGCACCTGCAGTGTTCTGTAGGAGCCCATAGGGTTTTAGTGAGGTTCCGTTGTGTTGCTAAGGGTCTTGTAGAGTGCTGTCGGGTCCTGGAGTATTCTGTAGGGTTCCAGAGGGGCTGGTCGGGTTCCGTCGAAATCTGAAGGGTTCCCTAGGGGCCCGTAGAGTCCCATAGATTTCCGTAGGGGCCTGTAGGGTTGTGTAAGTGCCCGCAGGGGTTGGTAGGAGCTTGTAGGGTGCCATATGTTTCCGGAGGGTTGTGTAGGGTTCCGTAGGGGCCTGTGGTGTTCCCTAAGGGCCTGTAGAGTCTCGTACAGTTCCGTAGGGTCCTGTAGGTTTCCATAAGCGCCCGCAGAGGTCTGAAGGGGCCCGTACTGTTCCGTAAGGATCCATAGGGTTCCGTAGAGCTTCGTAGGTTCCCTAGAGGCCTCTGGAGTACCGCAGGAGCCAGTAGTGTTCCGTAGGGTCCTCTAGGGTTGAGTAAGTGCCCGCAGGAGTCTGTAGGAATCCGTGGGATTCTGTAAGGTTCTGGAGGGTTCTGCAGGGTTCCGTAGGGGCCCGTAGAGTTCCATAGTGGCTGGTAAAGTTCCCTAGGGCCCTGTACCGTTCCGTAACTGCCTGCAAGGGCTTCCGTAGGGGCTGGCAGGGTTCCATAAAGTTCCGTGGGTTCCTGCAGAGTTCTGCAAGTGCCCGCAAGGGCCTCTAGGGGCCCACAGTGTTTCTGCCAGGTTCCGTAGAGTTCCGTAGGGGCCATATTTTTCTGTAGTGGTGGTAGTATTCTGTATGGGTCTGTAGGTTTCCATAGGCACCTACAGTGTTCTGTAGGAGCCCATAGGGTTTTAGTGAGGTTCCGTTGTGTTGCTAAGGGTCTTGTAGAGTGCTGTCGGGTCCTGGAGTATTCTGTAGGGTTCCAGAGGGCCTCATAGGGTTCCATCGAAATCTATAGGGTTCCCTAGGGGCCCATAGAGTCCCGTAGATTGCCATAGGGACCTGTAGGGTTGTGTAAGTGCTCGCAGGGGTTGGTAGGAGCTTGTAGGGTTCCATAAGTTTCCAGAGGGTTCTGTAGGGTTCCGTAGGGGCCTGTGGTGTTCCCTAGGGGCCTGTAGAGTCTCGTACAGTTCCGTAGGGTCCTGTAGGTTTCCATAAGCGCCCGCAGAGGTCTGAAGGGGCCCGTACTGTTCCGTGAGGATCCATAGGGCTCCGTAGAGCTTCGTAGGTTCCCTAGAGGCCTGTGGAGTACCGCAGGAGCCAGTAGTGTTCTGTAGGGGCCCGTAGGGTTCCTTCAAGAGGGGCTGGCAGTGTTCCGTAGGGGCCTGTACGGTTGTGTAAGTGCCCGCAGAAGTCTGTAGGAGTCTGTGGGATTCTGTAAGGTTCTGGAGGGTTCTGCAGGGTTCCGTAGGGACCCGTAGCGTTCCATAGTGGCTGGTAAAGTTCCGTAGGGCCCTGTGGGGTTCTGTATGGACCTGTAGGGTTCCGTAGGGGCCTGCAGGGTTCCGTAAGTGCCCGCAGGTGTCTGTAGGGTTCCGTAGGGGTCTGTAGGGTTCCGTAGGCACCTGCAGTGTTCTGTAGGAGCCCATAGGGTTTTAGTGAGGTTCCGTTGTGTTGCTAAGGGTCTTGTAGAGTGCTGTCGGGTCCTGGAGTATTCTGTAGGGTTCCAGAGGGCCTCGTAGGGTTCCGTCGAAATCTGAAGGGTTCCCTAGGGGCCCGTAGAGTCCCGTAGATTTCCGTAGGGACCAGTAGGGTTATGAAAGTGCTCGCAGGGGTTGGTAGGAGCTTGTAGGGTGCCATATGTTTCCGGAGGGTTGTGTAGGGTTCCGTAGGGGCCTGTGGTGTTCCCTAGGGGCCTGTAGAGTCTCGTACAGTTCCGTAGGGTCCTGTAGGTTTCCATAAGTGCCCGCAGAGGTCTGAAGGGGCCCGTACTGTTCCGTAAGGATCCATAGGGTTCCGTAGAGCTTCGTAGGTTCCCTAGAGGCCTCTGGAGTACCGCAGGAGCCAGTAGTGTTCCATAGGGTCCTCTAGGGTTGAGTAAGTGCCCGCAGGAGTCTGTAGGAATCCGTGGGATTCTGTAAGGTTCTGGAGGGTTCTGCAGGGTTCCGTAGGGGCCCCTAGAGTTCCGTAGTGGCTGGTAAAGTTCCGTAGGGCCCTGTGGGGTTCTGTATGGACCTGTAGGGTTCCATAGGGGCCTGCAGTGTTCTGTAAGTGCCGGTAGGTGTCTGTACGGGTCTGTAGGTTTCCGTAGGCACCTGCAGTGTTCTGTAGGAGCCCATAGGGTTTTAGTGAGGTTCCGTTGTGTTGCTAAGGGTCTTGTAGAGTGCTGTCGGGTCCTGGAGTATTCTGTAGGGTTCCAGAGGGGCTGGTAGGGTTCTGTCGAAATCTGTAGGGTTCCCTAGGGGCCCGTAGAGTCCCATAGATTTCCGTAGGGGCCTGTAGGGTTGTGTAAGTGCCCGCAGGGGTTGGTAGGAGCTTGTAGGGTGCCATATGTTTCCGGAGGGTTGTGTAGGGTTCCGTAGGGGCCTGTGGTGTTCCCTAGGGGCCTGTAGAGTCTCGTACAGTTCCGTAGGGTCCTGTAGGTTTCCATAAGCGCCCGCAGAGGTCTGAAGGGGCCCATACTGTTCCGTAAGGATCCATAGGGTTCCGTAGAGCTTTGTAGGTTCCCTAGAGGTCTCTGGAGTACCGCAGGAGCCAGTAGTGTTCCGTAGGGTCCTCTAGGGTTGAGTAAGTGCCCGCAGGAGTCTGTAGGAATCCGTGGGATTCTGTAAGGTTCTGGAGGGTTCTGCAGGGTTCTGTAGGGGCCCGTAGAGTTCCGTAGTGGCTAGTAAAGTTCCGTAGGGCCCTGTGGGGTTCTGTATGGACCTGTAGGGTTCCATAGGGGCCTGCAGTGTTCTGTAAGTGCCCGTAGGTGTCTGTACGGGTCTCTAGGGTTCTGTAGGCACCTACAGTGTTCTGTAGGAGCCCATAGGGTTTTAGTGAGGTTCCGTTGTGTTGCTAAGGGTCTTGTAGAGGGCTGTCGGGTCCTGGAGTATTCTGTAGGGTTCCAGAGGGCCTTGTAGGGTTCCGTCGAAATCTGAAGGGTTCCCTAGGGGCCCGTAGAGTCCCATAGATTTCCGTAGGGGCCTGTAGGGTTGTTTAAGTGCCCGCAGAAGTCTGTAGGAGTCTGTGGGATTCTGTCAGATTCCGGAGGGTTCTGCAGGGTTCCGTAGGGACCCGTAGAGTTCCATAGTGGCTGGTAAAGTTCCGTAGGGCCCTGTGGGGTTCTGTATGGACCTGTAGGGTTCCGTAGGGGCCTGCAGTGTTCTGTAAGTGCCCGTAGGTGTCTTTACGGGTCTGTAGGTTTCCGTAGGCACCTGCAGTGTTCTGTAGGAGCCCATAGGGTTTTAGTGAGGTTCCGTTGTGTTGCTAAGGGTCTTGTAGAGTGCTGTCGGGTCCTGGAGTATTCTGTAGGGTTCCAGAGGGGCTGGTAGGGTTCTGTCGAAATCTGTAGGGTTCCCTAGGGGCCCGTAGAGTCCCATAGATTTCCGTAGGGGCCTGTAGGGTTGTGTAAGTGCCCGCAGGGGTTGGTAGGAGCTTGTAGGGTGCCATATGTTTCCGGAGGGTTGTGTAGGGTTCCGTAGGGGCCTGTGGTGTTCCCTAGGGGCCTGTAGAGTCTCGTACAGTTCCGTAGGGTCCTGTAGGTTTCCATAAGCGCCCGCAGAGGTCTGAAGGGGCCCATACTGTTCCGTAAGGATCCATAGGGTTCCGTAGAGCTTCGTAGGTTCCCTAGAGGCCTGTGGAGTACCGCAGGAGCCAGTAGTGTTCCGTAGGGTCCTCTAGGGTTGAGTAAGTGCCCGCAGGAGTCTGTAGGAATCCGTGGGATTCTGTAAGGTTCTGGAGGGTTCTGCAGGGTTCTGTAGGGGCCCGTAGAGTTCCGTAGTGGCTGGTAAAGTTCCGTAGGGCCCTGTGGGGTTCTGTATGGACCTGTAGGGTTCCATAGGGGCCTGCAGTGTTCTGTAAGTGCCCGTAGGTGTCTGTACGGGTCTGTAGGGTTCCGTAGGCACCTACAGTGTTCTGTAGGAGCCCATAGGGTTTTAGTGAGGTTCCGTTGTGTTGCTAAGGGTCTTGTAGAGTGCTGTCGGGTCCTGGAGTATTCTGTAGGGTTCCAGAGGGCCTTGTAGGGTTCCGTCGAAATCTGAAGGGTTCCCTAGGGGCCCGTAGAGTCCCTTAGATTTTTGTAGGGGCCTGTACGGTTGTTCAAGTGCCCGCAGAAGTCTGTAGGAGTCTGTGGGATTCTGTCAGATTCCGGAGGGTTCTGCAGGGTTCCGTAGGGACCCGTAGAGTTCCATAGTGGCTGGTAAAGTTCCGTAGGGCCCTGTGGGGTTCTGTATGGACCTGTAGGGTTCCGTAGGGGCCTGCAGTGTTCTGTAAGTGCCCGTAGGTGTCTTTACGGGTCTGTAGGTTTCCGTAGGCACCTGCAGTGTTCTGTAGGAGCCCATAGGGTTTTAGTGAGGTTCCGTTGTGTTGCTAAGGGTCTTGTAGAGTGCTGTCGGGTCCTGGAGTATTCTGTAGGGTTCCAGAGGGGCTGGTAGGGTTCTGTCGAAATCTGTAGGGTTCCCTAGGGGCCCGTAGAGTCCCATAGATTTCCGTAGGGGCCTGTAGGGTTGTGTAAGTGCCCGCAGGGGTTGGTAGGAGCTTGTAGGGTGCCATATGTTTCCGGAGGGTTGTGTAGGGTTCCGTAGGGGCCTGTGGTGTTCCCTAGGGGCCTGTAGAGTCTCGTACAGTTCCGTAGGGTCCTGTAGGTTTCCATAAGCGCCCGCAGAGGTCTGAAGGGGCCCATACTGTTCCGTAAGCATCCATAGGGTTCCGTAGAGCTTCGTAGGTTCCCTAGAGGCCTGTGGAGTACCGCAGGAGCCAGTAGTGTTCCGTAGGGTCCTCTAGGGTTGAGTAAGTGCCCGCAGGAGTCTGTAGGAATCCGTGGGATTCTGTAAGGTTCTGGAGGGTTCTGCAAGGTTCCGTAGGGGCCCATAGAGTTCCGTAGTGGCTGGTAAAGTTCCCTAGGGCCCTGTACCGTTCCGTAACTGCCTGCAATGGTCTTTAGGCTTCCGTAGGGGCTGCTAGGGTTCCATAAAGTTCCGTGGGTTCCTGCAGAGTTCTGCAAGTGCCCGCAAGGGCCTGTAGGGGCCCACAGTGTTTCTGCCAGGTTCCGTAGAGTTCCGTAGGGGCCATATTTTTCTGTAGTGGTGGTAGTATTCTGTATGGGTCTGTAGGTTTCCATAGGCACCTACAGTGTTCTGTAGGAGCCCATAGGGTTTTAGTGAGGTTCCGTTGTGTTGCTAAGGGTCTTGTAGAGTGCTGTCGGGTCCTGGAGTATTCTGTAGGGTTCCAGAGGGCCTCATAGGGTTCCATCGAAATCTATAGGGTTCCCTAGGGGCCCATAGAGTCCCGTAGATTGCCATAGGGACCTGTAGGGTTGTGTAAGTGCTCGCAGGGGTTGGTAGGAGCTTGTAGGGTTCCATAAGTTTCCAGAGGGTTCTGTAGGGTTCCGTAGGGGCCTGTGGTGTTCCCTAGGGGCCTGTAGAGTCTCGTACAGTTCCGTAGGGTCCTGTAGGTTTCCATAAGCGCCCGCAGAGGTCTGAAGGGGCCCGTACTGTTCCGTGAGGATCCATAGGGCTCCGTAGAGCTTCGTAGGTTCCCTAGAGGCCTGTGGAGTACCGCAGGAGCCAGTAGTGTTCTGTAGGGGCCCGTAGGGTTCCTTCAAGAGGGGCTGGCAGTGTTCCGTAGGGGCCTGTACGGTTTTGTAAGTGCCCGCAGAAGTCTGTAGGAGTCTGTGGGATTCTGTAAGGTTCTGGAGGGTTCTGCAGGGTTCCGTAGGGACCCGTAGCGTTCCATAGTGGCTGGTAAAGTTCCGTAGGGCCCTGTGGGGTTCTGTATGGACCTGTAGGGTTCCGTAGGGGCCTGCAGGGTTCCGTAAGTGCCCGCAGGTGTCTGTAGGGTTCCGTAGGGGTCTGTAGGGTTCCGTAGGCACCTGCAGTGTTCTGTAGGAGCCCATAGGGTTTTAGTGAGGTTCCGTTGTGTTGCTAAGGGTCTTGTAGAGTGCTGTCGGGTCCTGGAGTATTCTGTAGGGTTCCAGAGGGCCTCGTAGGGTTCCGTCGAAATCTGAAGGGTTCCCTAGGGGCCCGTAGAGTCCCGTAGATTTCCGTAGGGACCTGTAGGGTTATGAAAGTGCTCGCAGGGGTTGGTAGGAGCTTGTAGGGTGCCATATGTTTCCGGAGGGTTGTGTAGGGTTCCGTAGGGGCCTGTGGTGTTCCCTAGGGGCCTGTAGAGTCTCGTACAGTTCCGTAGGGTCCTGTAGGTTTCCATAAGCGCCCGCAGAGGTCTGAATGGGCCCGTACTGTTCCGTAAGGATCCATAGGGTTCCGTAGAGCTTCGTAGGTTCCCTAGAGGCCTCTGGAGTACCGCAGGAGCCAGTAGTGTTCCGTAGGGTCCTCTAGGGTTGAGTAAGTGCCCGCAGGAGTCTGTAGGAATCCGTGGGATTCTGTAAGGTTCTGGAGGGTTCTGCAGGGTTCCGTAGGGGCCCGTAGAGTTCCGTAGTGGCTGGTAAAGTTCCCTAGGGCCCTGTACCGTTCCGTAACTGCCTGCAATGGTCTTTAGGCTTCCGTAAGGGCTGGTAGGGTTCCATAAAGTTCCGTGGGTTCCTGCAGAGTTCTGCAAGTGCCCGCAAGGGCCTGTAGGGGCCCACAGTGTTTCTGCCAGGTTCCGTAGAGTTCTGTAGGGGCCATATTTTTCTGTAGTGGCTGGTAGTATTCTGTAGGGGTGTGTAGGTTTCCGTAGGCACCTACAGTGTTCTGTAGGAGCCCATAGGGTTTTAGTGAGGTTCCATTGTGTTGCTAAGGGTCTTGTAGAGTGCTGTCGGGTCCTGGAGTATTCTGTAGGGTTCCAGAGGGGCTCGTAGGGTTCCGTCGAAATCTGTAGGGTTCCCTAGGGGCCCATAGAGTCCCGTAGATTGCCGTAGGGACCTGTAGGGTTGTTTAAGTGCCCGCAGAAGTCTGTAGGAGTCTGTGGGATTCTGTCAGATTCCGGAGGGTTCTGCAGGGTTCCGTAGGGACCCGTAGAGTTCCATAGTGGCTGGTAAAGTTCCGTAGGGCCCTGTGGGGTTCTGTATGGACCTGTAGGGTTCCGTAGGGGCCTGCAGTGTTCTGTAAGTGCCTGTAGGTGTCTGTACGGGTCTGTAGGGTTCCGTAGGCACCTGCAGTGTTCTGTAGGAGCCCATAGGGTTTTAGTGAGGTTCCGTTGTGTTGCTAAGGGTCTTGTAGAGTGCTGTCGGGTCCTGGAGTATTCTGTAGGGTTCCAGAGGGGCTCGTAGGGTTCCGTCGAAATCTGTAGGGTTCCCTAGGGGCCCATAGAGTCCCGTAGATTGCCGTAGGAACCTGTAGGGTTGTGTAAGTGCTCGCAGGGGTTGGTAGGAGCTTGTAGGGTTCCATAAGTTTCCAGAGGGTTGTGTAGGGTTCCGTAGGGGCCTGTGGTGTTCCCTAAGGGCCTGTAAAGTCTCGTACGGTTCCGTAGGGGCCTGTGGTGTTCCCTAGGGGCCTGTAGAGTCTCGTACAGTTCCGTAGGGTCCTGTAGGTTTCCATAAGCGCCCGCAGAGGTCTGAAGGGGCCCGTACTGTTCCGTAAGGATCCATAGGGTTCCGTAGAGCTTCGTAGGTTCCCTAGAGGCCTCTGGAGTACCGCAGGAGCCAGTAGTGTTCTGTAGGGGCCCGTAGGGTTCCTTCCATAGGAGCTGGCAGTGTTCCGTAGGGTCCTCTAGGGTTGAGTAAGTGCCCGCAGGAGTCTGTAGGAATCCGTGGGATTCTGTAAGCTTCTGGAGGGTTCTGCAAGGTTCCGTAGGGGCCCGTAGAGTTCCGTAGTGGCTGGTAAAGTTCCCTAGGGCCCTGTACCATTCCGTAAATGCCTGCAATGGTCTTTAGGCTTCCGTAGGGGCTGGTAGGGTTCCATAAAGTTCCGTGGGTTCCTGCAGAGTTCTGCAAGTGCCCGCAAGGGCCTGTAGGGGCCCACAGTGTTTCTGCCAGGTTCCGTAGAGTTCCGTAGGGGCCATATTTTTCTGTAGTGGTGGTAGTATTCTGTAGGGGTCTGTAGGGTTCCGTAGGCGCCTGCAGTGTTCTGTAGGAGCCCATAGGGTTTTAGTGAGGTTCCGTTGTGTTGCTAAGGGTCTTGTAGAGTGCTGTCGGGTCCTGGAGTATTCTGTAGGGTTCCAGAGGGGCTGGTCGGGTTCTGTCGAAATCTGTAGGGTTCCCTAGGGGCCCGTAGAGTCCCATAGATTTCCGTAGGGGCCTGTAGGGTTGTGTAAGTGCCCGCAGGGGTTGGTAGGAGCTTGTAGGGTGCCATATGTTTCCGGAGGGTTGTGTAGGGTTCCGTAGGGGCCTGTGGTGTTCCCTAGGGGCCTGTAGAGTCTCGTACAGTTCCGTAGGGTCCTGTAGGTTTCCATAAGCGCCCGCAGAGGTCTGAAGGGGCCCGTACTGTGCCGTAAGGATCCATAGGGTTCCGTAGAGCTTCGTAGGTTCCCTAGAGGCCTGTGGAGTACCGCAGGAGCCAGTAGTGTTCCGTAGGGTCCTCTAGGGTTGAGTAAGTGCCCGCAGGAGTCTGTAGGAATCCGTGGGATTCTGTAAGGTTCTGGAGGGTTCTGCAGGGTTCTGTAGGGGCCCGTAGAGTTCCGTAGTGGCTGGTAAAGTTCCGTAGGGCCCTGTGGGGTTCTGTATGGACCTGTAGGGTTCCATAGGGGCCTGCAGTGTTCTGTAAGTGCCCGTAGGTGTCTGTACGGGTCTGTAGGGTTCCGTAGGCACCTACAGTGTTCTGTAGGAGCCCATAGCGTTTTAGTGAGGTTCCGTTGTGTTGCTAAGGGTCTTGTAGAGTGCTGTCGGGTCCTGGAGTATTCTGTAGGGTTCCAGAGGGCCTTGTAGGGTTCCGTCGAAATCTGAAGGGTTCCCTAGGGGCCCGTAGAGTCCCATAGATTTCCGTAGGGGCCTGTAGGGTTGTTTAAGTGCCCGCAGAAGTCTGTAGGAGTCTGTGGGATTCTGTCAGATTCCGGAGGGTTCTGCAGGGTTCCGTAGGGACCCGTAGAGTTCCATAGTGGCTGGTAAAGTTCCGTAGGGCCCTGTGGGGTTCTGTATGGACCTGTAGGGTTCCGTAGGGGCCTGCAGTGTTCTGTAAGTGCCCGTAGGTGTCTGTACGGGTCTGTAGGGTTCCGTAGGCACCTGCAGTGTTCTGTAGGAGCCCATAGGGTTTTAGTGAGGTTCCGTTGTGTTGCTAAGGGTCTTGTAGAGTGCTGTCGGGTCCTGGAGTATTCTGTAGGGTTCCAGAGGGGCTGGTCGGGTTCCGTCGAAATCTGAAGGGTTCCCTAGGGGCCCGTAGAGTCCCATAGATTTCCGTAGGGGCCTGTAGGGTTGTGTAAGTGCCCGCAGGGGTTGGTAGGAGCTTGTAGGGTGCCATATGTTTCCGGAGGGTTGTGTAGGGTTCCGTAGGGGCCTGTGGTGTTCCCTAAGGGCCTGTAGAGTCTCGTACAGTTCCGTAGGGTCCTGTAGGTTTCCATAAGCGCCCGCAGAGGTCTGAAGGGGCCCGTACTGTTCCGTAAGGATCCATAGGGTTCCGTAGAGCTTCGTAGGTTCCCTAGAGGCCTCTGGAGTACCGCAGGAGCCAGTAGTGTTCCGTAGGGTCCTCTAGGGTTGAGTAAGTGCCCGCAGGAGTCTGTAGGAATCCGTGGGATTCTGTAAGGTTCTGGAGGGTTCTGCAGGGTTCCGTAGGGGCCCGTAGAGTTCCATAGTGGCTGGTAAAGTTCCCTAGGGCCCTGTACCGTTCCGTAACTGCCTGCAAGGGCTTCCGTAGGGGCTGGCAGGGTTCCATAAAGTTCCGTGGGTTCCTGCAGAGTTCTGCAAGTGCCCGCAAGGGCCTCTAGGGGCCCACAGTGTTTCTGCCAGGTTCCGTAGAGTTCCGTAGGGGCCATATTTTTCTGTAGTGGTGGTAGTATTCTGTATGGGTCTGTAGGTTTCCATAGGCACCTACAGTGTTCTGTAGGAGCCCATAGGGTTTTAGTGAGGTTCCGTTGTGTTGCTAAGGGTCTTGTAGAGTGCTGTCGGGTCCTGGAGTATTCTGTAGGGTTCCAGAGGGCCTCATAGGGTTCCATCGAAATCTATAGGGTTCCCTAGGGGCCCATAGAGTCCCGTAGATTGCCATAGGGACCTGTAGGGTTGTGTAAGTGCTCGCAGGGGTTGGTAGGAGCTTGTAGGGTTCCATAAGTTTCCAGAGGGTTCTGTAGGGTTCCGTAGGGGCCTGTGGTGTTCCCTAGGGGCCTGTAGAGTCTCGTACAGTTCCGTAGGGTCCTGTAGGTTTCCATAAGCGCCCGCAGAGGTCTGAAGGGGCCCGTACTGTTCCGTGAGGATCCATAGGGCTCCGTAGAGCTTCGTAGGTTCCCTAGAGGCCTGTGGAGTACCGCAGGAGCCAGTAGTGTTCTGTAGGGGCCCGTAGGGTTCCTTCAAGAGGGGCTGGCAGTGTTCCGTAGGGGCCTGTACGGTTGTGTAAGTGCCCGCAGAAGTCTGTAGGAGTCTGTGGGATTCTGTAAGGTTCTGGAGGGTTCTGCAGGGTTCCGTAGGGACCCGTAGCGTTCCATAGTGGCTGGTAAAGTTCCGTAGGGCCCTGTGGGGTTCTGTATGGACCTGTAGGGTTCCGTAGGGGCCTGCAGGGTTCCGTAAGTGCCCGCAGGTGTCTGTAGGGTTCCGTAGGGGTCTGTAGGGTTCCGTAGGCACCTGCAGTGTTCTGTAGGAGCCCATAGGGTTTTAGTGAGGTTCCGTTGTGTTGCTAAGGGTCTTGTAGAGTGCTGTCGGGTCCTGGAGTATTCTGTAGGGTTCCAGAGGGCCTCGTAGGGTTCCGTCGAAATCTGAAGGGTTCCCTAGGGGCCCGTAGAGTCCCGTAGATTTCCGTAGGGACCTGTAGGGTTATGAAAGTGCTCGCAGGGGTTGGTAGGAGCTTGTAGGGTGCCATATGTTTCCGGAGGGTTGTGTAGGGTTCCGTAGGGGCCTGTGGTGTTCCCTAGGGGCCTGTAGAGTCTCGTACAGTTCCGTAGGGTCCTGTAGGTTTCCATAAGCGCCCGCAGAGGTCTGAATGGGCCCGTACTGTTCCGTAAGGATCCATAGGGTTCCGTAGAGCTTCGTAGGTTCCCTAGAGGCCTCTGGAGTACCGCAGGAGCCAGTAGTGTTCCGTAGGGTCCTCTAGGGTTGAGTAAGTGCCCGCAGGAGTCTGTAGGAATCCGTGGGATTCTGTAAGGTTCTGGAGGGTTCTGCAGGGTTCCGTAGGGGCCCCTAGAGTTCCGTAGTGGCTGGTAAAGTTCCCTAGGGCCCTGTACCGTTCCGTAACTGCCTGCAATGGTCTTTAGGCTTCCGTAAGGGCTGGTAGGGTTCCATAAAGTTCCGTGGGTTCCTGCAGAGTTCTGCAAGTGCCCGCAAGGGCCTGTAGGGGCCCACAGTGTTTCTGCCAGGTTCCGTAGAGTTCTGTAGGGGCCATATTTTTCTGTAGTGGCTGGTAGTATTCTGTAGGGGTGTGTAGGTTTCCGTAGGCACCTACAGTGTTCTGTAGGAGCCCATAGGGTTTTAGTGAGGTTCCATTGTGTTGCTAAGGGTCTTGTAGAGTGCTGTCGGGTCCTGGAGTATTCTGTAGGGTTCCAGAGGGGCTCGTAGGGTTCCGTCGAAATCTGTAGGGTTCCCTAGGGGCCCATAGAGTCCCGTAGATTGCCGTAGGGACCTGTAGGGTTGTTTAAGTGCCCGCAGAAGTCTGTAGGAGTCTGTGGGATTCTGTCAGATTCCGGAGGGTTCTGCAGGGTTCCGTAGGGACCCGTAGAGTTCCATAGTGGCTGGTAAAGTTCCGTAGGGCCCTGTGGGGTTCTGTATGGACCTGTAGGGTTCCGTAGGGGCCTGCAGTGTTCTGTAAGTGCCTGTAGGTGTCTGTACGGGTCTGTAGGGTTCCGTAGGCACCTGCAGTGTTCTGTAGGAGCCCATAGGGTTTTAGTGAGGTTCCGTTGTGTTGCTAAGGGTCTTGTAGAGTGCTGTCGGGTCCTGGAGTATTCTGTAGGGTTCCAGAGGGGCTCGTAGGGTTCCGTCGAAATCTGTAGGGTTCCCTAGGGGCCCATAGAGTCCCGTAGATTGCCGTAGGAACCTGTAGGGTTGTGTAAGTGCTCGCAGGGGTTGGTAGGAGCTTGTAGGGTTCCATAAGTTTCCAGAGGGTTGTGTAGGGTTCCGTAGGGGCCTGTGGTGTTCCCTAAGGGCCTGTAAAGTCTCGTACGGTTCCGTAGGGGCCTGTGGTGTTCCCTAGGGGCCTGTAGAGTCTCGTACAGTTCCGTAGGGTCCTGTAGGTTTCCATAAGCGCCCGCAGAGGTCTGAAGGGGCCCGTACTGTTCCGTAAGGATCCATAGGGTTCCGTAGAGCTTCGTAGGTTCCCTAGAGGCCTCTGGAGTACCGCAGGAGCCAGTAGTGTTCTGTAGGGGCCCGTAGGGTTCCTTCCATAGGAGCTGGCAGTGTTCCGTAGGGTCCTCTAGGGTTGAGTAAGTGCCCGCAGGAGTCTGTAGGAATCCGTGGGATTCTGTAAGCTTCTGGAGGGTTCTGCAAGGTTCCGTAGGGGCCCGTAGAGTTCCGTAGTGGCTGGTAAAGTTCCCTAGGGCCCTGTACCATTCCGTAAATGCCTGCAATGGTCTTTAGGCTTCCGTAGGGGCTGGTAGGGTTCCATAAAGTTCCGTGGGTTCCTGCAGAGTTCTGCAAGTGCCCGCAAGGGCCTGTAGGGGCCCACAGTGTTTCTGCCAGGTTCCGTAGAGTTCCGTAGGGGCCATATTTTTCTGTAGTGGTGGTAGTATTCTGTAGGGGTCTGTAGGGTTCCGTAGGCGCCTGCAGTGTTCTGTAGGAGCCCATAGGGTTTTAGTGAGGTTCCGTTGTGTTGCTAAGGGTCTTGTAGAGTGCTGTCGGGTCCTGGAGTATTCTGTAGGGTTCCAGAGGGGCTGGTCGGGTTCTGTCGAAATCTGTAGGGTTCCCTAGGGGCCCGTAGAGTCCCATAGATTTCCGTAGGGGCCTGTAGGGTTGTGTAAGTGCCCGCAGGGGTTGGTAGGAGCTTGTAGGGTGCCATATGTTTCCGGAGGGTTGTGTAGGGTTCCGTAGGGGCCTGTGGTGTTCCCTAGGGGCCTGTAGAGTCTCGTACAGTTCCGTAGGGTCCTGTAGGTTTCCATAAGCGCCCGCAGAGGTCTGAAGGGGCCCGTACTGTGCCGTAAGGATCCATAGGGTTCCGTAGAGCTTCGTAGGTTCCCTAGAGGCCTGTGGAGTACCGCAGGAGCCAGTAGTGTTCCGTAGGGTCCTCTAGGGTTGAGTAAGTGCCCGCAGGAGTCTGTAGGAATCCGTGGGATTCTGTAAGGTTCTGGAGGGTTCTGCAGGGTTCTGTAGGGGCCCGTAGAGTTCCGTAGTGGCTGGTAAAGTTCCGTAGGGCCCTGTGGGGTTCTGTATGGACCTGTAGGGTTCCATAGGGGCCTGCAGTGTTCTGTAAGTGCCCGTAGGTGTCTGTACGGGTCTGTAGGGTTCCGTAGGCACCTACAGTGTTCTGTAGGAGCCCATAGCGTTTTAGTGAGGTTCCGTTGTGTTGCTAAGGGTCTTGTAGAGTGCTGTCGGGTCCTGGAGTATTCTGTAGGGTTCCAGAGGGCCTTGTAGGGTTCCGTCGAAATCTGAAGGGTTCCCTAGGGGCCCGTAGAGTCCCATAGATTTCCGTAGGGGCCTGTAGGGTTGTTTAAGTGCCCGCAGAAGTCTGTAGGAGTCTGTGGGATTCTGTCAGATTCCGGAGGGTTCTGCAGGGTTCCGTAGGGACCCGTAGAGTTCCATAGTGGCTGGTAAAGTTCCGTAGGGCCCTGTGGGGTTCTGTATGGACCTGTAGGGTTCCGTAGGGGCCTGCAGTGTTCTGTAAGTGCCCGTAGGTGTCTGTACGGGTCTGTACGGTTCCGTAGGCACCTGCAGTGTTCTGTAGGAGCCCATAGGGTTTTAGTGAGGTTCCGTTGTGTTGCTAAGGGTCTTGTAGAGTGCTGTCGGGTCCTGGAGTATTCTGTAGGGTTCCAGAGGGGCTGGTCGGGTTCCGTCGAAATCTGAAGGGTTCCCTAGGGGCCCGTAGAGTCCCATAGATTTCCGTAGGGGCCTGTAGGGTTGTGTAAGTGCCCGCAGGGGTTGGTAGGAGCTTGTAGGGTGCCATATGTTTCCGGAGGGTTGTGTAGGGTTCCGTAGGGGCCTGTGGTGTTCCCTAAGGGCCTGTAGAGTCTCGTACAGTTCCGTAGGGTCCTGTAGGTTTCCATAAGCGCCCGCAGAGGTCTGAAGGGGCCCGTACTGTTCCGTAAGGATCCATAGGGTTCCGTAGAGCTTCGTAGGTTCCCTAGAGGCCTCTGGAGTACCGCAGGAGCCAGTAGTGTTCCGTAGGGTCCTCTAGGGTTGAGTAAGTGCCCGCAGGAGTCTGTAGGAATCCGTGGGATTCTGTAAGGTTCTGGAGGGTTCTGCAGGGTTCCGTAGGGGCCCGTAGAGTTCCATAGTGGCTGGTAAAGTTCCCTAGGGCCCTGTACCGTTCCGTAACTGCCTGCAAGGGCTTCCGTAGGGGCTGGCAGGGTTCCATAAAGTTCCGTGGGTTCCTGCAGAGTTCTGCAAGTGCCCGCAAGGGCCTCTAGGGGCCCACAGTGTTTCTGCCAGGTTCCGTAGAGTTCCGTAGGGGCCATATTTTTCTGTAGTGGCTGGTAGTATTCCGTAGGGGTCTGTAGGTTTCCATAGGCATCTACAGTGTTCTGTAGGAGCCCATAGGGTTTTAGTGAGGTTCCGTTGTGTTGCTAAGGGTCTTGTAGAGTGCTGTCGGGTCCTGGAGTATTCTGTAGGGTTCCAGAGGGGCTCGTAGGGTTCCGGCAAAATCTGTAGGGTTCCCTAGGGGCCCATAGAGTCCCGTAGATTGCCGTAGGGACCTGTAGGGTTGTGTAAGTGCCCGCAGGGGTTGGTAGGAGCTTGTAGGGTGCCATATGTTTCCGGAGGGTTGTGTAGGGTTCCATAGGGGCCTGTGGTGTTCCCTAGGGGCCTGTAGAGTCTCGTACAGTTCCGTAGGGTCCTGTAGGTTTCCATAAGCGCCCGCAGAGGTCTGAAGGGGCCCGTACTGTTCCGTAAGGATCCATAGGGTTCCGTAGAGCTTCGTAGGTTCCCTAGAGGGCTCTGGAGTACCGCAGGAGCCAGTAGTGTTCCGTAGGGTCCTCTAGGGTTGAGTAAGTGCCCGCAGGAGTCTGTAGGAATCCGTGGGATTCTGTAAGGTTCTGGAGGGTTCTGCAGGGTTCCGTAGGGGCCCGTAGAGTTCCGTAGTGGCTGGTAAAGTTCCGTAGGGCCCTGTGGGGTTCTGTATGGACCTGTAGGGTTCCGTAGGGGCCTGCAGTGTTCTGTAAGTGCCCGTAGGTGTCTGTACGGGTCTGTACGGTTCCGTAGGCACCTGCAGTGTTCTGTAGGAGCCCATAGGGTTTTTGTGAGGTTCCGTTGTGTTGCTAAGGGTCTTGTAGAGTGCTGTCGGGTCCTGGAGTATTCTGTAGGGTTCCAGAGGGCCTTGTAGGGTTCCGTCGAAATCTGAAGGGTTCCCTAGGGGCCCGTAGAGTCCCATAGATTTCCGTAGGGGCCTGTAGGGTTGTGTAAGTGCCCGCAGGGGTTGGTAGGAGCTTGTAGGGTGCCATATGTTTCCGGAGGGTTGTGTAGGGTTCCGTAGGGGCCTGTGGTGTTCCCTAAGGGCCTGTAGAGTCTCGTACAGTTCCGTAGGGTCCTGTAGGTTTCCATAAGCGCCCGCAGAGGTCTGAAGGGGCCCGTACTGTGCCGTAAGGATCCATAGGGTTCCGTAGAGCTTCGTAGGTTCCCTAGAGGCCTCTGGAGTACCGCAGGAGCCAGTAGTGTTCCGTAGGGTCCTCTAGGGTTGAGTAAGTGCCCGCAGGAGTCTGTAGGAATCCGTGGGATTCTGTAAGGTTCTGGAGGGTTCTGCAGGGTTCCGTAGGGGCCCGTAGAGTTCCATAGTGGCTGGTAAAGTTCCCTAGGGCCCTGTACCGTTCCGTAACTGCCTGCAAGGGTCTTTAGGCTTCCGTAGGGGCTGGCAGGGTTCCATAAAGTTCCGTGGGTTCCTGCAGAGTTCTGCAAGTGCCCGCAAGGGCCTGTAGGGGCCCACAGTGTTTCTGCCAGGTTCCGTAGAGTTCCGTAGGGGCCATATTTTTCTGTAGTGGCTGGTAGTATTCCGTAGGGGTCTGTAGGTTTCCATAGGCATCTACAGTGTTCTGTAGGAGCCCATAGGGTTTTAGTGAGGTTCCGTTGTGTTGCTAAAGGGCTTGTAGAGTGCTGTCGGGTCCTGGAGTATTCTGTAGGGTTCCAGAGGGGCTGGTAGGGTTCCGTCGAAATCTGTAGGGTTCCCTAGGGGCCCATAGAGTCCCGTAGATTGCCGTAGGGACCTGTAGGGTTGTGTAAGTGCCCGCAGGGGTTGGTAGGAGCTTATAGGGTGCCATATGTTTCCGGAGGGTTGTGTAGGGTTCCGTAGGGGCCTGTGGTGTTCCCTAGGGGCCTGTAGAGTCTCGTACAGTTCCGTAGGGTCCTGTAGGTTTCCATAAGCGCCCGCAGAGGTCTGAAGGGGCCCATACTGTTCCGTAAGGATCCATAGGGTTCCGTAGAGCTTCGTAGGTTCCCTAGAGGCCTCTGGAGTACCGCAGGAGCCAGTAGTGTTCCGTAGGGTCCTCTAGGGTTGAGTAAGTGCCCGCAGGAGTCTGTAGGAATCCGTGGGATTCTGTAAGGTTCTGGAGGGTTCTGCAGGGTTCTGTAGGGGCCCCTAGAGTTCCGTAGTGGCTGGTAAAGTTCCGTAGGGCCCTGTGGGGTTCTGTATGGACCTGTAGGGTTCCATAGGGGCCTGCAGTGTTCTGTAAGTGCCCGTAGGTGTCTGTACGGGTCTGTAGGGTTCCGTAGGCACCTACAGTGTTCTGTAGGAGCCCATAGGGTTTTAGTGAGGTTCCGTTGTGTTGCTAAGGGTCTTGTAGAGTGCTGTCGGGTCCTGGAGTATTCCGTAGGGTTCCAGAGGGGCTCGTAGGGTTCCGTTGAAATCTGAAGGGTTCCCTAGGGGCCCCTAGAGTCCCATAGATTTCCGTAGGGGCCTGTAGGGTTGTTTAAGTGCCCGCAGAAGTCTTTAGGAGTCTGTGGGATTCTGTCAGATTCCGGAGGGTTCTGCAGGGTTCCGTAGGGACCCGTAGAGTTCCATAGTGGCTGGTAAAGTTCCGTAGGGCCCTGTGGGGTTCTGTATGGACCTGTAGGGTTCCGTAGGGGCCTGCAGTGTTCTGTAAGTGCCCGTAGGTGTCTGTACGGGTCTGTAGGGTTCCGTAGGCACCTGCAGTGTTCTGTAGGAGCCCATAGGGTTTTAGTGAGGTTCCGTTGTGTTGCTAAGGGTCTTGTAGAGTGCTGTCGGGTCCTGGAGTATTCTGTAGGGTTCCAGAGGGGCTCGTAGGGTTCCGTCGAAATCTGTAGGGTTCCCTAGGGGCCCATAGAGTCCCGTAGATTGCCGTAGGGACCTGTAGGGTTGTGTAAGTGCTCGCAGGGGTTGGTAGGAGCTTGTAGGGTGCCATAAGTTTCCAGAGGGTTGTGTAGGGTTCCGTAGGGGCCTGTGGTGTTCCCTAAGGGCCTGTAGAGTCTCGTACGGTTCCGTAGGGGCCTGTGGTGTTCCCTAGGGGCCTGTAGAGTCTCGTACAGTTCCGTAGGGTCCTGTAGGTTTCCATAAGCGCCCGCAGAGGTCTGAATGGGCCCGTACTGTTCCGTAAGGATCCATAGGGCTCCGTAGAGCTTCGTAGGTTCCCTAGAGGCCTCTGGAGTACCGCAGGAGCCAGTAGTGTTCTGTAGGGGCCCGTAGGGTTCCTTCCATAGGAGCTGGCAGTGTTCCGTAGGGTCCTCTAGGGTTGAGTAAGTGCCCGCAGGAGTCTGTAGGAATCCGTGGGATTCTGTAAGGTTCTGGAGGGTTCTGCAAGGTTCCGTAGGGGCCCGTAGAGTTCCGTAGTGGCTGGTAAAGTTCCGTAGGGCCCTGTGGGGTTCTGTATGGACCTGTAGGGTTCCGTAGGGGCCTGCAGTGTTCTGTAAGTGCCCGTAGGTGTCTGTACGGTTCTGTAGGGTTCCGTAGGCACCTGCAGTGTTCTGTAGGAGCCCATAGGGTTTTAGTGAGGTTCCGTTGTGTTGCTAAGGGTCTTGTAGAGTGCTGTCGGGTCCTGGAGTATTCTGTAGGGTTCCAGAGGGCCTCATAGGGTTCCGTCGAAATCTGAAGGGTTCCCTAGGGGCCCGTAGAGTCCCGTAGATTTCCGTAGGGACCTGTAGGGTTATGAAAGTGCTCGCAGGGGTTGGTAGGAGCTTGTAGGGTTCCATATGTTTCCGGAGGGTTGTGTAGGGTTCCGTAGGGGCCTGTGGTGTTCCCTAGGGGCCTGTAGAGTCTCGTACGGTTCCGTAGGGTCTGTGGTGTTCCCTAGGGGCCTGTAGAGTCTCGTACAGTTCCATAGGGTCCTGTAGGTTTCCATAAGTGCCCGCAGAGGTCTGAAGGGGCCCATACTGTTCCGTAAGGATCCATAGGGTTCCGTAGAGCTTCGTAGGTTCCCTAGAGGCCTCTGGAGTACCGCAGGAGCCAGTAGTGTTCCGTAGGGTCCTCTAGGGTTGAGTAAGTGCCCGCAGGAGTCTGTAGGAATCCGTGGGATTCTGTAAGGTTCTGGAGGGTTCTGCAGGGTTCCGTAGGGGCCCCTAGAGTTCCGTAGTGGCTGGTAAAGTTCCCTAGGGCCCTGTACCGTTCCGTAACTGCCTGCAATGGTCTTTAGGCTTCGGTAAGGGCTGGTAGGGTTCCATAAAGTTCCGTGGGTTCCTGCAGAGTTCTGCAAGTGCCCGCAAGGGCCAGTAGGGGCCCACAGTGTTTCTGCCAGGTTCCGTAGAGTTCCGTAGGGGCCATATTTTTCTGTAGTGGCTGGTAGTATTCCGTAGGGGTGTGTAGGTTTCCATAGGCATCTACAGTGTTCTGTAGGAGCCCATAGGGTTTTAGTGAGGTTCCGTTGTGTTGCTAAGGGTCTTGTAGAGTGCTGTCGGGTCCTGGAGTATTCTGTAGGGTTCCAGAGGGGCTCGTAGGGTTCCGGCAAAATCTGTAGGGTTCCCTAGGGGCCCATAGAGTCCCGTAGATTGCCGTAGGGACCTGTAGGGTTGTGTAAGTGCCCGCAGGGGTTGGTAGGAGCTTGTAGGGTGCCATATGTTTCCGGAGGGTTGTGTAGGGTTCCATAGGGGCCTGTGGTGTTCCCTAGGGGCCTGTAGAGTCTCGTACAGTTCCGTAGGGTCCTGTAGGTTTCCATAAGCGCCCGCAGAGGTCTGAAGGGGCCCGTACTGTGCCGTAAGGATCCATAGGGTTCCGTAGAGCTTCGTAGGTTCCCTAGAGGCCTCTGGAGTACCGCAGGAGCCAGTAGTGTTCCGTAGGGTCCTCTAGGGTTGAGTAAGTGCCCGCAGGAGTCTGTAGGAATCCGTGGGATTCTGTAAGGTTCTGGAGGGTTCTGCAGGGTTCCGTAGGGGCCCGTAGAGTTCCGTAGTGGCTGGTAAAGTTCCGTAGGGCCCTGTGGGGTTCTGTATGGACCTGTAGGGTTCCGTAGGGGCCTGCAGTGTTCTGTAAGTGCCCGTAGGTGTCTGTACGGGTCTGTAGGGTTCCGTAGGCACCTGCAGTGTTCTGTAGGAGCCCATAGGGTTTTAGTGAGGTTCCGTTGTGTTGCTAAGGGTCTTGTAGAGTGCTGTCGGGTCCTGGAGTATTCTGTAGGGTTCCAGAGGGCCTTGTAGGGTTCCGTCGAAATCTGAAGGGTTCCCTAGGGGCCCGTAGAGTCCCATAGATTTCTGTAGGGGCCTGTAGGGTTGTGTAAGTGCCCGCAGGGGTTGGTAGGAGCTTGTAGGGTGCCATATGTTTCCGGAGGGTTGTGTAGGGTTCCGTAGGGGCCTGTGGTGTTCCCTAGGGGCCTGTAGAGTCTCGTACAGTTCCGTAGGGTCCTGTAGGTTTCCATAAGCGCCCGCAGAGGTCTGAAGGGGCCCGTACTGTGCCGTAAGGATCCATAGGGTTCCGTAGAGCTTCGTAGGTTCCCTAGAGGCCTCTGGAGTACCGCAGGAGCCAGTAGTGTTCCGTAGGGTCCTCTAGGGTTGAGTAAGTGCCCGCAGGAGTCTGTAGGAATCCGTGGGATTCTGTAAGGTTCTGGAGGGTTCTGCAGGGTTCCGTAGGGGCCCGTAGAGTTCCATAGTGGCTGGTAAAGTTCCCTAGGGCCCTGTACCGTTCCGTAACTGCCTGCAAGGGTCTTTAGGCTTCCGTAGGGGCTGGCAGGGTTCCATAAAGTTCCGTGGGTTCCTGCAGAGTTCTGCAAGTGCCCGCAAGGGCCTGTAGGGGCCCACAGTGTTTCTGCCAGGTTCCGTAGAGTTCCGTAGGGGCCATATTTTTCTGTAGTGGCTGGTAGTATTCCGTAGGGGTCTGTAGGTTTCCATAGGCATCTACAGTGTTCTGTAGGAGCCCATAGGGTTTTAGTGAGGTTCCGTTGTGTTGCTAAGGGTCTTGTAGAGTGCTGTCGGGTCCTGGAGTATTCTGTAGGGTTCCAGAGGGGCTGGTAGGGTTCCGTCGAAATCTGTAGGGTTCCCTAGGGGCCCATAGAGTCCCGTAGATTGCCGTAGGGACCTGTAGGGTTGTGTAAGTGCCCGCAGGGGTTGGTAGGAGCTTGTAGGGTGCCATAAGTTTCCGGAGGGTTGTGTAGGGTTCCGTAGGGGCCTGTGGTGTTCCCTAGGGGCCTGTAGAGTCTCGTACAGTTCCGTAGGGTCCTGTAGGTTTCCATAAGCGCCCGCAGAGGTCTGAAGGGGCCCATACTGTTCCGTAAGGATCCATAGGGTTCCGTAGAGCTTCGTAGGTTCCCTAGAGGCCTCTGGAGTACCGCAGGAGCCAGTAGTGTTCCGTAGGGTCCTCTAGGGTTGAGTAAGTGCCCGCAGGAGTCTGTAGGAATCCGTGGGATTCTGTAAGGTTCTGGAGGGTTCTGCAGGGTTCCGTAGGGGCCCCTAGAGTTCCGTAGTGGCTGGTAAAGTTCCGTAGGGCCCTGTGGGGTTCTGTATGGACCTGTAGGGTTCCATAGGGGCCTGCAGTGTTCTGTAAGTGCCGGTAGGTGTCTGTACGGGTCTGTAGGTTTCCGTAGGCACCTGCAGTGTTCTGTAGGAGCCCATAGGGTTTTAGTGAGGTTCCGTTGTGTTGCTAAGGGTCTTGTAGAGTGCTGTCGGGTCCTGGAGTATTCTGTAGGGTTCCAGAGGGGCTGGTAGGGTTCTGTCGAAATCTGTAGGGTTCCCTAGGGGCCCGTAGAGTCCCATAGATTTCCGTAGGGGCCTGTAGGGTTGTGTAAGTGCCCGCAGGGGTTGGTAGGAGCTTGTAGGGTGCCATATGTTTCCGGAGGGTTGTGTAGGGTTCCGTAGGGGCCTGTGGTGTTCCCTAGGGGCCTGTAGAGTCTCGTACAGTTCCGTAGGGTCCTGTAGGTTTCCATAAGCGCCCGCAGAGGTCTGAAGGGGCCCATACTGTTCCGTAAGGATCCATAGGGTTCCGTAGAGCTTTGTAGGTTCCCTAGAGGCCTCTGGAGTACCGCAGGAGCCAGTAGTGTTCCGTAGGGTCCTCTAGGGTTGAGTAAGTGCCCGCAGGAGTCTGTAGGAATCCGTGGGATTCTGTAAGGTTCTGGAGGGTTCTGCAGGGTTCTGTAGGGGCCCGTAGAGTTCCGTAGTGGATGGTAAAGTTCCGTAGGGCCCTGTGGGGTTCTGTATGGACCTGTAGGGTTCCATAGGGGCCTGCAGTGTTCTGTAAGTGCCCGTAGGTGTCTGTACGGGTCCGTAGGGTTCCGTAGGCACCTACAGTGTTCTGTAGGAGCCCATAGGGTTTTAGTGAGGTTCCGTTGTGTTGCTAAGGGTCTTGTAGAGTGCTGTCGGGTCCTGGAGTATTCTGTAGGGTTCCAGAGGGCCTTGTAGGGTTCCGTCGAAATCTGAAGGGTTCCCTAGGGGCCCGTAGAGTCCCTTAGATTTTTGTAGGGGCCTGTACGGTTGTTCAAGTGCCCGCAGAAGTCTGTAGGAGTCTGTGGGATTCTGTCAGATTCCGGAGGGTTCTGCAGGGTTCCGTAGGGACCCGTAGAGTTCCATAGTGGCTGGTAAAGTTCCGTAGGGCCCTGTGGGGTTCTGTATGGACCTGTAGGGTTCCGTAGGGGCCTGCAGTGTTCTGTAAGTGCCCGTAGGTGTCTGTACGGGTCTGTAGGTTTCCGTAGGCACCTGCAGTGTTCTGTAGGAGCCCATAGGGTTTTAGTGAGGTTCCGTTGTGTTGCTAAGGGTCTTGTAGAGTGCTGTCGGGTCCTGGAGTATTCTGTAGGGTTCCAGAGGGGCTGGTAGGGTTCTGTCGAAATCTGTAGGGTTCCCTAGGGGCCCGTAGAGTCCCATAGATTTCCGTAGGGGCCTGTAGGGTTGTGTAAGTGCCCGCAGGGGTTGGTAGGAGCTTGTAGGGTGCCATATGTTTCCGGAGGGTTGTGTAGGGTTCCGTAGGGGCCTGTGGTGTTCCCTAGGGGCCTGTAGAGTCTCGTACAGTTCCGTAGGGTCCTGTAGGTTTCCATAAGCGCCCGCAGAGGTCTGAAGGGGCCCATACTGTTCCGTAAGGATCCATAGGGTTCCGTAGAGCTTCGTAGGTTCCCTAGAGGCCTGTGGAGTACCGCAGGAGCCAGTAGTGTTCCGTAGGGTCCTCTAGGGTTGAGTAAGTGCCCGCAGGAGTCTGTAGGAATCCGTGGGATTCTGTAAGGTTCTGGAGGGTTCTGCAAGGTTCCGTAGGGGCCCATAGAGTTCCGTAGTGGCTGGTAAAGTTCCCTAGGGCCCTGTACCGTTCCGTAACTGCCTGCAATGGTCTTTAGGCTTCCGTAGGGGCTGCTAGGGTTCCATAAAGTTCCGTGGGTTCCTGCAGAGTTCTGCAAGTGCCCGCAAGGGCCTGTAGGGGCCCACAGTGTTTCTGCCAGGTTCCGTAGAGTTCCGTAGGGGCCATATTTTTCTGTAGTGGTGGTAGTATTCTGTATGGGTCTGTAGGTTTCCATAGGCACCTACAGTGTTCTGTAGGAGCCCATAGGGTTTTAGTGAGGTTCCGTTGTGTTGCTAAGGGTCTTGTAGAGTGCTGTCGGGTCCTGGAGTATTCTGTAGGGTTCCAGAGGGCCTCATAGGGTTCCATCGAAATCTGTAGAGTTCCCTAGGGGCCCATAGAGTCCCGTAGATTGCCATAGGGACCTGTAGGGTTGTGTAAGTGCTCGCAGGGGTTGGTAGGAGCTTGTAGGGTTCCATAAGTTTCCAGAGGGTTGTGTAGGGTTCCGTAGGGGCCTGTGGTGTTCCCTAGGGGCCTGTAGAGTCTCGTACAGTTCCCTAGGGGCCTGTAGGTTTCCATAAGCGCCCGCAGAGGTCTGAAGGGGCCCGTACTGTTCCGTGAGGATCCATAGGGCTCCGTAGAGCTTCGTAGGTTCCCTAGAGGCCTGTGGAGTACCGCAGGAGCCAGTAGTGTTCTGTAGGGGCCCGTAGGGTTCCTTCAATAGGGGCTGGCAGTGTTCCGTAGGGGCCTGTACGGTTGTGTAAGTGCCCGCAGAAGTCTGTAGGAGTCTGTGGGATTCTGTAAGGTTCTGGAGGGTTCTGCAGGGTTCCGTAGGGACCCGTAGCGTTCCATAGTGGCTGGTAAAGTTCCGTAGGGCCCTGTGGGGTTCTGTATGGACCTGTAGGGTTCCGTAGGGGCCTGCAGGGTTCCGTAAGTGCCCGCAGGTGTCTGTAGGGTTCCGTAGGGGTCTGTAGGGTTCCGTAGGCACCTGCAGTGTTCTGTAGGAGCCCATAGGGTTTTAGTGAGGTTCCGTTGTGTTGCTAAGGGTCTTGTAGAGTGCTGTCGGGTCCTGGAGTATTCTGTAGGGTTCCAGAGGGCCTCGTAGGGTTCCGTCGAAATCTGAAGGGTTCCCTAGGGGCCCGTAGAGTCCCGTAGATTTCCGTAGGGACCTGTAGGGTTATGAAAGTGCTCGCAGGGGTTGGTAGGAGCTTGTAGGGTTCCATATGTTTCCGGAGGGTTGTGTAGGGTTCCGTAGGGGCCTGTGGTGTTCCCTAGGGGCCTGTAGAGTCTCGTACAGTTCCGTAGGGTCCTGTAGGTTTCCATAAGCGCCCGCAGAGGTCTGAATGGGCCCGTACTGTTCCGTAAGGATCCATAGGGTTCCGTAGAGCTTCGTAGGTTCCCTAGAGGCCTCTGGAGTACCGCAGGAGCCAGTAGTGTTCCGTAGGGTCCTCTAGGGTTGAGTAAGTGCCCGCAGGAGTCTGTAGGAATCCGTGGGATTCTGTAAGGTTCTGGAGGGTTCTGCAGGGTTCCGTAGGGGCCCCTAGAGTTCCGTAGTGGCTGGTAAAGTTCCCTAGGGCCCTGTACCGTTCCGTAACTGCCTGCAATGGTCTTTAGGCTTCCGTAAGGGCTGGTAGGGTTCCATAAAGTTCCGTGGGTTCCTGCAGAGTTCTGCAAGTGCCCGCAAGGGCCTGTAGGGGCCCACAGTGTTTCTGCCAGGTTCCGTAGAGTTCTGTAGGGGCCATATTTTTCTGTAGTGGCTGGTAGTATTCTGTAGGGGTGTGTAGGTTTCCGTAGGCACCTACAGTGTTCTGTAGGAGCCCATAGGGTTTTAGTGAGGTTCCGTTGTGTTGCTAAGGGTCTTGTAGAGTGCTGTCGGGTCCTGGAGTATTCTGTAGGGTTCCAGAGGGGCTCGTAGGGTTCCGTCGAAATCTGTAGGGTTCCCTAGGGGCCCATAGAGTCCCGTAGATTGCCGTAGGGACCTGTAGGGTTGTTTAAGTGCCCGCAGAAGTCTGTAGGAGTCTGTGGGATTCTGTCAGATTCCAGAGGGTTCTGCAGGGTTCCGTAGGGACCCGTAGAGTTCCATAGTGGCTGGTAAAGTTCCGTAGGGCCCTGTGGGGTTCTGTATGGACCTGTAGGGTTCCGTAGGGGCCTGCAGTGTTCTGTAAGTGCCTGTAGGTGTCTGTACGGGTCTGTAGGGTTCCGTAGGCACCTGCAGTGTTCTGTAGGAGCCCATAGGGTTTTAGTGAGGTTCCGTTGTGTTGCTAAGGGTCTTGTAGAGTGCTGTCGGGTCCTGGAGTATTCTGTAGGGTTCCAGAGGGGCTCGTAGGGTTCCGTCGAAATCTGTAGGGTTCCCTAGGGGCCCATAGAGTCCCGTAGATTGCCGTAGGGACCTGTAGGGTTGTGTAAGTGCTCGCAGGGGTTGGTAGGAGCTTGTAGGGTTCCATAAGTTTCCAGAGGGTTGTGTAGGGTTCCGTAGGGGCCTGTGGTGTTCCCTAAGGGCCTGTAAAGTCTCGTACGGTTCCGTAGGGGCCTGTGGTGTTCCCTAGGGGCCTGTAGAGTCTCGTACAGTTCCGTAGGGTCCTGTAGGTTTCCATAAGCGCCCGCAGAGGTCTGAAGGGGCCCGTACTGTTCCGTAAGGATCCATAGGGTTCCGTAGAGCTTCGTAGGTTCCCTAGAGGCCTCTGGAGTACCGCAGGAGCCAGTAGTGTTCTGTAGGGGCCCGTAGGGTTCCTTCCATAGGAGCTGGCAGTGTTCCGTAGGGTCCTCTAGGGTTGAGTAAGTGCCCGCAGGAGTCTGTAGGAATCCGTGGGATTCTGTAAGCTTCTGGAGGGTTCTGCAAGGTTCCGTAGGGGCCCGTAGAGTTCCGTAGTGGCTGGTAAAGTTCCCTAGGGCCCTGTACCATTCCGTAAATGCCTGCAATGGTCTTTAGGCTTCCGTAGGGGCTGGTAGGGTTCCATAAAGTTCCGTGGGTTCCTGCAGAGTTCTGCAAGTGCCCGCAAGGGCCTGTAGGGGCCCACAGTGTTTCTGCCAGGTTCCGTAGAGTTCCGTAGGGGCCATATTTTTCTGTAGTGGTGGTAGTATTCTGTAGGGGTCTGTAGGGTTCCGTAGGCGCCTGCAGTGTTCTGTAGGAGCCCATAGCGTTTTAGTGAGGTTCCGTTGTGTTGCTAAGGGTCTTGTAGAGTGCTGTCGGGTCCTGGAGTATTCTGTAGGGTTCCAGAGGGCCTTGTAGGGTTCCGTCGAAATCTGAAGGGTTCCCTAGGGGCCCGTAGAGTCCCATAGATTTCCGTAGGGGCCTGTAGGGTTGTTTAAGTGCCCGCAGAAGTCTGTAGGAGTCTGTGGGATTCTGTCAGATTCCGGAGGGTTCTGCAGGGTTCCGTAGGGACCCGTAGAGTTCCATAGTGGCTGGTAAAGTTCCGTAGGGCCCTGTGGGGTTCTGTATGGACCTGTAGGGTTCCGTAGGGGCCTGCAGTGTTCTGTAAGTGCCCGTAGGTGTCTGTACGGGTCTGTAGGGTTCCGTAGGCACCTGCAGTGTTCTGTAGGAGCCCATAGGGTTTTAGTGAGGTTCCGTTGTGTTGCTAAGGGTCTTGTAGAGTGCTGTCGGGTCCTGGAGTATTCTGTAGGGTTCCAGAGGGGCTGGTCGGGTTCCGTCGAAATCTGAAGGGTTCCCTAGGGGCCCGTAGAGTCCCATAGATTTCCGTAGGGGCCTGTAGGGTTGTGTAAGTGCTCGCAGGGGTTGGTAGGAGCTTGTAGGGTGCCATATGTTTCCGGAGGGTTGTGTAGGGTTCCGTAGGGGCCTGTGGTGTTCCCTAGGGGCCTGTAGAGTCTCGTACAGTTCCGTAGGGTCCTGTAGGTTTCCATAAGCGCCCGCAGAGGTCTGAAGGGGCCCGTACTGTTCCGTAAGGATCCATAGGGTTCCGTAGAGCTTCGTAGGTTCCCTAGAGGCCTCTGGAGTACCGCAGGAGCCAGTAGTGTTCCGTAGGGTCCTCTAGGGTTGAGTAAGTGCCCGCAGGAGTCTGTAGGAATCCGTGGGATTCTGTAAGGTTCTGGAGGGTTCTGCAGGGTTCTGTAGGGGCCCGTAGAGTTCCATAGTGGCTGGTAAAGTTCCCTAGGGCCCTGTACCGTTCCGTAACTGCCTGCAAGGGCTTCCGTAGGGGCTGGCAGGGTTCCATAAAGTTCCGTGGGTTCCTGCAGAGTTCTGCAAGTGCCCGCAAGGGCCTCTAGGGGCCCACAGTGTTTCTGCCAGGTTCCGTAGAGTTCCGTAGGGGCCATATTTTTCTGTAGTGGCTGGTAGTATTCCGTAGGGGTCTGTAGGTTTCCATAGGCATCTACAGTGTTCTGTAGGAGCCCATAGGGTTTTAGTGAGGTTCCGTTGTGTTGCTAAGGGTCTTGTAGAGTGCTGTCGGGTCCTGGAGTATTCTGTAGGGTTCCAGAGGGGCTCGTAGGGTTCCGGCAAAATCTGTAGGGTTCCCTAGGGGCCCATAGAGTCCCGTAGATTGCCGTAGGGACCTGTAGGGTTGTGTAAGTGCCCGCAGGGGTTGGTAGGAGCTTGTAGGGTGCCATATGTTTCCGGAGGGTTGTGTAGGGTTCCATAGGGGCCTGTGGTGTTCCCTAGGGGCCTGTAGAGTCTCGTACAGTTCCGTAGGGTCCTGTAGGTTTCCATAAGCGCCCGCAGAGGTCTGAAGGGGCCCGTACTGTTCCGTAAGGATCCATAGGGTTCCGTAGAGCTTCGTAGGTTCCCTAGAGGGCTCTGGAGTACCGCAGGAGCCAGTAGTGTTCCGTAGGGTCCTCTAGGGTTGAGTAAGTGCCCGCAGGAGTCTGTAGGAATCCGTGGGATTCTGTAAGGTTCTGGAGGGTTCTGCAGGGTTCCGTAGGGGCCCGTAGAGTTCCGTAGTGGCTGGTAAAGTTCCGTAGGGCCCTGTGGGGTTCTGTATGGACCTGTAGGGTTCCGTAGGGGCCTGCAGTGTTCTGTAAGTGCCCGTAGGTGTCTGTACGGGTCTGTAGGGTTCCGTAGGCACCTACAGTGTTCTGTAGGAGCCCATAGGGTTTTAGTGAGGTTCCGTTGTGTTGCTAAGGGTCTTGTAGAGTGCTGTCGGGTCCTGGAGTATTCCGTAGGGTTCCAGAGGGGCTCGTAGGGTTCCGTTGAAATCTGAAGGGTTCCCTAGGGGCCCCTAGAGTCCCATAGATTTCCGTAGGGGCCTGTAGGGTTGTTTAAGTGCCCGCAGAAGTCTTTAGGAGTCTGTGGGATTCTGTCAGATTCCGGAGGGTTCTGCAGGGTTCCGTAGGGACCCGTAGAGTTCCATAGTGGCTGGTAAAGTTCCGTAGGGCCCTGTGGGGTTCTGTATGGACCTGTAGGGTTCCGTAGGGGCCTGCAGTGTTCTGTAAGTGCCCGTAGGTGTCTGTACGGGTCTGTAGGGTTCCGTAGGCACCTGCAGTGTTCTGTAGGAGCCCATAGGGTTTTAGTGAGGTTCCGTTGTGTTGCTAAGGGTCTTGTAGAGTGCTGTCGGGTCCTGGAGTATTCTGTAGGGTTCCAGAGGGGCTCGTAGGGTTCCGTCGAAATCTGTAGGGTTCCCTAGGGGCCCATAGAGTCCCGTAGATTGCCGTAGGGACCTGTAGGGTTGTGTAAGTGCTCGCAGGGGTTGGTAGGAGCTTGTAGGGTGCCATAAGTTTCCAGAGGGTTGTGTAGGGTTCCGTAGGGGCCTGTGGTGTTCCCTAAGGGCCTGTAGAGTCTCGTACGGTTCCGTAGGGGCCTGTGGTGTTCCCTAGGGGCCTGTAGAGTCTCGTACAGTTCCGTAGGGTCCTGTAGGTTTCCATAAGTGCCCGCAGAGTTCTGAAGGGGCCCATACTGTTCCGTAAGGATCCATAGGGTTCCGTAGAGCTTCGTAGGTTCCCTAGAGGCCTCTGGAGTACCGCAGGAGCCAGTAGTGTTCCGTAGGGTCCTCTAGGGTTGAGTAAGTGCCCGCAGGAGTCTGTAGGAATCCGTGGGATTCTGTAAGGTTCTGGAGGGTTCTGCAGGGTTCCGTAGGGGCCCCTAGAGTTCCGTAGGGGCCCCTAGAGTTCCGTAGTGGCTGGTAAAGTTCCCTAGGGCCCTGTACCGTTCCGTAACTGCCTGCAATGGTCTTTAGGCTTCGGTAAGGGCTGGTAGGGTTCCATAAAGTTCCGTGGGTTCCTGCAGAGTTCTGCAAGTGCCCGCAAGGGCCAGTAGGGGCCCACAGTGTTTCTGCCAGGTTCCGTAGAGTTCCGTAGGGGCCATATTTTTCTGTAGTGGCTGGTAGTATTCCGTAGGGGTCTGTAGGTTTCCATAGGCATCTACAGTGTTCTGTAGGAGCCCATAGGGTTTTAGTGAGGTTCCGTTGTGTTGCTAAGGGTCTTGTAGAGTGCTGTCGGGTCCTGGAGTATTCTGTAGGGTTCCAGAGGGGCTGGTAGGGTTCCGTCGAAATCTGTAGGGTTCCCTAGGGGCCCATAGAGTCCCGTAGATTGCCGTAGGGACCTGTAGGGTTGTGTAAGTGCCCGCAGGGGTTGGTAGGAGCTTGTAGGGTGCCATATGTTTCCGGAGGGTTGTGTAGGGTTCCATAGGGGCCTGTGGTGTTCCCTAGGGGCCTGTAGAGTCTCGTACAGTTCCGTAGGGTCCTGTAGGTTTCCATAAGCGCCCGCAGAGGTCTGAAGGGGCCCGTACTGTGCCGTAAGGATCCATAGGGTTCCGTAGAGCTTCGTAGGTTCCCTAGAGGCCTCTGGAGTACCGCAGGAGCCAGTAGTGTTCCGTAGGGTCCTCTAGGGTTGAGTAAGTGCCCGCAGGAGTCTGTAGGAATCCGTGGGATTCTGTAAGGTTCTGGAGGGTTCTGCAGGGTTCCGTAGGGGCCCGTAGAGTTCCGTAGTGGCTGGTAAAGTTCCGTAGGGCCCTGTGGGGTTCTGTATGGACCTGTAGGGTTCCGTAGGGGCCTGCAGTGTTCTGTAAGTGCCCGTAGGTGTCTGTACGGGTCTGTAGGGTTCCGTAGGCACCTGCAGTGTTCTGTAGGAGCCCATAGGGTTTTAGTGAGGTTCCGTTGTGTTGCTAAGGGTCTTGTAGAGTGCTGTCGGGTCCTGGAGTATTCTGTAGGGTTCCAGAGGGCCTTGTAGGGTTCCGTCGAAATCTGAAGGGTTCCCTAGGGGCCCGTAGAGTCCCATAGATTTCTGTAGGGGCCTGTAGGGTTGTGTAAGTGCCCGCAGGGGTTGGTAGGAGCTTGTAGGGTGCCATATGTTTCCGGAGGGTTGTGTAGGGTTCCGTAGGGGCCTGTGGTGTTCCCTAAGGGCCTGTAGAGTCTCGTACAGTTCCGTAGGGTCCTGTAGGTTTCCATAAGCGCCCGCAGAGGTCTGAAGGGGCCCGTACTGTGCCGTAAGGATCCATAGGGTTCCGTAGAGCTTCGTAGGTTCCCTAGAGGCCTCTGGAGTACCGCAGGAGCCAGTAGTGTTCCGTAGGGTCCTCTAGGGTTGAGTAAGTGCCCGCAGGAGTCTGTAGGAATCCGTGGGATTCTGTAAGGTTCTGGAGGGTTCTGCAGGGTTCCGTAGGGGCCCGTAGAGTTCCATAGTGGCTGGTAAAGTTCCCTAGGGCCCTGTACCGTTCCGTAACTGCCTGCAAGGGTCTTTAGGCTTCCGTAGGGGCTGGCAGGGTTCCATAAAGTTCCGTGGGTTCCTGCAGAGTTCTGCAAGTGCCCGCAAGGGCCTGTAGGGGCCCACAGTGTTTCTGCCAGGTTCCGTAGAGTTCCGTAGGGGCCATATTTTTCTGTAGTGGCTGGTAGTATTCCGTAGGGGTCTGTAGGTTTCCATAGGCATCTACAGTGTTCTGTAGGAGCCCATAGGGTTTTAGTGAGGTTCCGTTGTGTTGCTAAGGGTCTTGTAGAGTGCTGTCGGGTCCTGGAGTATTCTGTAGGGTTCCAGAGGGGCTGGTAGGGTTCCGTCGAAATCTGTAGGGTTCCCTAGGGGCCCATAGAGTCCCGTAGATTGCCGTAGGGACCTGTAGGGTTGTGTAAGTGGCCGCAGGGGTTGGTAGGAGCTTGTAGGGTGCCATATGTTTCCGGAGGGTTGTGTAGGGTTCCGTAGGGGCCTGTGGTGTTCCCTAGGGGCCTGTAGAGTCTCGTACAGTTCCGTAGGGTCCTGTAGGTTTCCATAAGCGCCCGCAGAGGTCTGAAGGGGCCCATACTGTTCCGTAAGGATCCATAGGGTTCCGTAGAGCTTCGTAGGTTCCCTAGAGGCCTCTGGAGTACCGCAGGAGCCAGTAGTGTTCCGTAGGGTCCTCTAGGGTTGAGTAAGTGCCCGCAGGAGTCTGTAGGAATCCGTGGGATTCTGTAAGGTTCTGGAGGGTTCTGCAGGGTTCTGTAGGGGCCCGTAGAGTTCCGTAGTGGCTGGTAAAGTTCCGTAGGGCCCTGTGGGGTTCTGTATGGACCTGTAGGGTTCCATAGGGGCCTGCAGTGTTCTGTAAGTGCCCGTAGGTGTCTGTACGGGTCTGTAGGGTTCCGTAGGCACCTACAGTGTTCTGTAGGAGCCCATAGGGTTTTAGTGAGGTTCCGTTGTGTTGCTAAGGGTCTTGTAGAGTGCTGTCGGGTCCTGGAGTATTCCGTAGGGTTCCAGAGGGGCTCGTAGGGTTCCGTTGAAATCTGAAGGGTTCCCTAGGGGCCCCTAGAGTCCCATAGATTTCCGTAGGGGCCTGTAGGGTTGTTTAAGTGCCCGCAGAAGTCTGTAGGAGTCTGTGGGATTCTGTCAGATTCCGGAGGGTTCTGCAGGGTTCCGTAGGGACCCGTAGAGTTCCATAGTGGCTGGTAAAGTTCCGTAGGGCCCTGTGGGGTTCTGTATGGACCTGTAGGGTTCCGTAGGGGCCTGCAGTGTTCTGTAAGTGCCCGTAGGTGTCTGTACGGGTCTGTAGGGTTCCGTAGGCACCTGCAGTGTTCTGTAGGAGCCCATAGGGTTTTAGTGAGGTTCCGTTGTGTTGCTAAGGGTCTTGTAGAGTGCTGTCGGGTCCTGGAGTATTCTGTAGGGTTCCAGAGGGGCTCGTAGGGTTCCGTCGAAATCTGAAGGGTTCCCTAGGGGCCCGTAGAGTCCCATAGATTTCCGTAGGGACCTGTAGGGTTATGAAAGTGCTCGCAGGGGTTGGTAGGAGCTTGTAGGGTGCCATATGTTTCCGGAGGGTTGTGTAGGGTTCCGTAGGGGCCTGTGGTGTTCCCTAGGGGCCTGTAGAGTCTCGTACGGTTCCGTAGGGTCTGTGGTGTTCCCTAGGGGCCTGTAGAGTCTCGTACAGTTCCATAGGGTCCTGTAGGTTTCCATAAGTGCCCGCAGAGGTCTGAAGGGGCCCATACTGTTCCCTAAGGATCCATAGGGTTCCGTAGAGCTTCGTAGGTTCCCTAGAGGCCTCTGGAGTACCGCAGGAGGCAGTAGTGTTCCGTAGGGTCCTCTAGGGTTGAGTAAGTGCCCGCAGGAGTCTGTAGGAATCCGTGGGATTCTGTAAGGTTCTGGAGGGTTCTGCAGGGTTCCGTAGGGGCCCCTAGAGTTCCGTAGTGGCTGGTAAAGTTCCCTAGGGCCCTGTACCGTTCCGTAACTGCCTGCAATGGTCTTTAGGCTTCGGTAAGGGCTGGTAGGGTTCCATAAAGTTCCGTGGGTTCCTGCAGAGTTCTGCAAGTGCCCGCAATGGCCAGTAGGGGCCCACAGTGTTTCTGCCAGGTTCCGTAGAGTTCCGTAGGGGCCATATTTTTCTGTAGTGGCTGGTAGTATTCTGTAGGGGTCTGTAGGTTTCCGTAGGCACCTACAGTGTTCTGTAGGAGCCCATAGGGTTTTAGTGAGGTTCCGTTGTGTTGCTAAGGGTCTTGTAGAGTGCTGTCGGGTCCTGGAGTATTCTGTAGGGTTCCAGAGGGGCTCGTAGGGTTCCGTCGAAATCTGTAGGGTTCCCTAGGGGCCCATAGAGTCCCGTAGATTGCCGTAGGGACCTGTAGGGTTGTGTAAGTGCCCGCAGGGGTTGGTAGGAGCTTGTAGGGTGCCATAAGTTTCCGGAGGGTTGTGTAGGGTTCCGTAGGGGCCTGTGGTGTTCCCTAAGGGCCTGTAGAGTCTCGTACGGTTCCGTAGGGGCCTGTGGTGTTCCCTAGGGGCCTGTAGAGTCTCGTACAGTTCCGTAGGGTCCTGTAGGTTTCCATAAGCGCCCGCAGAGGTCTGAAGGGGCCCATACTGTTCCGTAAGCATCCATAGGGTTCCGTAGAGCTTCGTAGGTTCCCTAGAGGCCTGTGGAGTACCGCAGGAGCCAGTAGTGTTCCGTAGGTTCCTCTAGGGTTGAGTAAGTGCCCGCAGGAGTCTGTAGGAATCCGTGGGATTCTGTAAGGTTCTGGAGGGTTCTGCAGGGTTCCGTAGGGGCCCGTAGAGTTCCGTAGTGGCTGGTAAAGTTCCGTAGGGCCCTGTGGGGTTCTGTATGGACCTGTAGGGTTCCGTAGGGGCCTGCAGTGTTCTGTAAGTGCCCGTAGGTGTCCGTACGGGTCTGTAGGGTTCTGTAGGCACCTACAGTGTTCTGTAGGAGCCCATAGGGTTTTAGTGAGGTTCCGTTGTGTTGCTAAGGGTCTTGTAGAGTGCTGTCGGGTCCTGGAGTATTCTGTAGGGTTCCAGAGGGCCTTGTAGGGTTCCGTCGAACTCTGAAGGGTTCCCTAGGGGCCCGTAGAGTCCCATAGATTTCCGCAGGGGCCTGTAGGGTTGTTTAAGTGCCCGCAGAAGTCTGTAGGAGTCTGTGGGATTCTGTCAGATTCCGGAGGGTTCTGCAGGGTTCCGTAGGGACCCGTAGAGTTCCATAGTGGCTGGTAAAGTTCCGTAGGGCCTTGTGGGGTTCTGTATGGACCTGTAGGGTTCCGTAGGGGCCTGCAGTGTTCTGTAAGTGCCCGTAGGTGTCTGTACGGGTCTGTAGGGTTCCGTAGGCACCTGCAGTGTTCTGTAGGAGCCCATAGGGTTTTAGTGAGGTTCCGTTGTGTTGCTAAGGGTCTTGTAGAGTGCTGTCAAGTCCTGGAGTATTCTGTAGGGTTCCAGAGGGGCTGGTAGGGTTCTGTCGAAATCTGAAGAGTTCCCTAGGGGCCCGTAGAGTCCCATAGATTTCTGTAGGGGCCTGTAGGGTTGTGTAAGTGCCCGCAGGGGTTGGTAGGAGCTTGTAGGGTGCCATATGTTTCCGGAGGGTTGTGTAGGGTTCCGTAGGGGCCTGTGGTGTTCCCTAGGGGCCTGTAGAGTCTCGTACAGTTCCGTAGGGTCCTGTAGGTTTCCATAAGTGCCCGCAGAGGTCTGAAGGGGCCCGTACTGTGCCGTAAGGATCCATAGGGTTCCGTAGAGCTTCGTAGGTTCCCTAGAGGCCTCTGGAGTACCGCAGGAGCCAGTAGTGTTCCGTAGGGTCCTCTAGGGTTGAGTAAGTGCCCGCAGGAGTCTGTAGGAATCCGTGGGATTCTGTAAGGTTCTGGAGGGTTCTGCAGGGTTCCGTAGGGGCCCCTAGAGTTCCGTAGTGGCTGGTAAAGTTCCCTAGGGCCCTGTACCGTTCCGTAACTGCCTGCAATGGTCTTTAGGCTTCCGTAAGGGCTGGTAGGGTTCCATAAAGTTCCGTGGGTTCCTGCAGAGTTCTGCAAGTGCCCGCAAGGGCCAGTAGGGGCCCACAGTGTTTCTGCCAGGTTCCGTAGAATTCCGTAGGGGCCATATTTTTCTGTAGTGGCTGGTAGTATTCTGCAGGGGTCTGTAGGTTTCCGTAGGCACCTACAGTGTTCTGTAGGAGCCCATAGGGTTTTAGTGAGGTTCCGTTGTGTTGCTAAGGGTCTTGTAGAGTGCTGTCGGGTCCTGGAGTATTCTGTAGGGTTCCAGAGGGGCTCGTAGGGTTCCGTCGAAATCTGTAGGGTTCCCTAGGGGCCCATAGAGTCCTGTAGATTGCCGTAGGGACCTGTAGGGTTGTGTAAGTGCCCGCAGGGGTTGGTAGGAGCTTGTAGGGTGCCATATGTTTCCGGAGGGTTGTGTAGGGTTCCGTAGGGGCCTGTGGTGTTCCCTAGGGGCCTGTAGAGTCTCGTACAGTTTCGGTAGGGTCCTGTAGGTTTCCATAAGCGCCCGCAGAGGTCTGAAGGGGCCCATACTGTTCCGTAAGGATCCATAGGGTTCCGTAGAGCTTCGTAGGTTCCCTAGAGGCCTGTGGAGTACCGCAGGAGCCAGTAGTGTTCCCGTAGGTTCCTCTAGGGTTGAGTAAGTGCCCGCAGGAGTCTGTAGGAATCCGTGGGATTCTGTAAGGTTCTGGAGGGTTCTGCAGGGTTCTGTAGGGGCCCGTAGAGTTCCGTAGTGGCTGGTAAAGTTCCGTAGGGCCCTGTGGGGTTCTGTATGGACCTGTAGGGTTCCGTAGGGGCCTGCAGTGTTCTGTAAGTGCCCGTAGGTGTCTGTACGGGTCTGTAGGGTTCCGTAGGCACCTGCAGTGTTCTGTAGGAGCCCATAGGGTTTTAGTGAGGTTCCGTTGTGTTGCTAAGGGTCTTGTAGAGTGCTGTCGGGTCCTGGAGTATTCTGTAGGGTTCCAGAGGGGCTCGTAGGGTTCCGTCGAAATCTGTAGGGTTCCCTAGGGGCCCATAGAGTCCCGTAGATTGCCGTAGGGACCTGTAGGGTTGTGTAAGTGCTCGCAGGGGTTGGTAGGAGCTTGTAGGGTGCCATAAGTTTCCAGAGGGTTGTGTAGGGTTCCGTAGGGGCCTGTGGTGTTCCCTAAGGGCCTGTAGAGTCTCGTACGGTTCCGTAGGGGCCTGTGGTGTTCCCTAGGGGCCTGTAGAGTCTCGTACAGTTCCGTAGGGTCCTGTAGGTTTCCATAAGCGCCCGCAGAGGTCTGAAGGGGCCCGTACTGTTCCGTAAGGATCCATAGGGCTCCGTAGAGCTTCGTAGGTTCCCTAGAGGCCTCTGGAGTACCGCAGGAGCCAGTAGTGTTCTGTAGGGGCCCGTAGGGTTCCTTCCATAGGAGCTGGCAGTGTTCCGTAGGGTCCTCTAGGGTTGAGTAAGTGCCCGCAGGAGTCTGTAGGAATCCGTGGGATTCTGTAAGGTTCTGGAGGGTTCTGCAAGGTTCCGTAGGGGCCCGTAGAGTTCCGTAGTGGCTGGTAAAGTTCCGTAGGGCCCTGTGGGGTTCTGTATGGACCTGTAGGGTTCCGTAGGGGCCTGCAGTGTTCTGTAAGTGCCCGTAGGTGTCTGTACGGTTCTGTAGGGTTCCGTAGGCACCTGCAGTGTTCTGTAGGAGCCCATAGGGTTTTAGTGAGGTTCCGTTGTGTTGCTAAGGGTCTTGTAGAGTGCTGTCGGGTCCTGGAGTATTCTGTAGGGTTCCAGAGGGCCTCATAGGGTTCCGTCGAAATCTGAAGGGTTCCCTAGGGGCCCGTAGAGTCCCGTAGATTTCCGTAGGGACCTGTAGGGTTATGAAAGTGCTCGCAGGGGTTGGTAGGAGCTTGTAGGGTGCCATATGTTTCCGGAGGGTTGTGTAGGGTTCCGTAGGGGCCTGTGGTGTTCCCTAGGGGCCTGTAGAGTCTCGTACGGTTCCGTAGGGTCTGTGGTGTTCCCTAGGGGCCTGTAGAGTCTAGTACAGTTCCATAGGGTCCTGTAGGTTTCCATAAGTGCCCGCAGAGGTCTGAAGGGGCCCATACTGTTCCGTAAGGATCCATAGGGTTCCGTAGAGCTTCGTAGGTTCCCTAGAGGCCTCTGGAGTACCGCAGGAGCCAGTAGTGTTCCGTAGGGTCCTCTAGGGTTGAGTAAGTGCCCGCAGGAGTCTGTAGGAATCCGTGGGATTCTGTAAGGTTCTGGAGGGTTCTGCAGGGTTCCGTAGGGGCCCCTAGAGTTCCGTAGTGGCTGGTAAAGTTCCCTAGGGCCCTGTACCGTTCCGTAACTGCCTGCAATGGTCTTTAGGCTTCGGTAAGGGCTGGTAGGGTTCCATAAAGTTCCGTGGGTTCCTGCAGAGTTCTGCAAGTGCCCGCAAGGGCCAGTAGGGGCCCACAGTGTTTCTGCCAGGTTCCGTAGAGTTCCGTAGGGGCCATATTTTTCTGTAGTGGCTGGTAGTATTCTGTAGGGGTCTGTAGGTTTCCGTAGGCACCTACAGTGTTCTGTAGGAGCCCATAGGGTTTTAGTGAGGTTCCGTTGTGTTGCTAAGGGTCTTGTAGAGTGCTGTCGGGTCCTGGAGTATTCTGTAGGGTTCCAGAGGGGCTCGTAGGGTTCCGTCGAAATCTGAAGGGTTCCCTAGGGGCCCATAGAGTCCCGTAGATTGCCGTAGGGACCTGTAGGGTTGTGTAAGTGCCCGCAGGGGTTGGTAGGAGCTTGTAGGGTGCCATAAGTTTCCGGAGGGTTGTGTAGGGTTCCGTAGGGGCCTGTGGTGTTCCCTAAGGGCCTGTAGAGTCTCGTACGGTTCCGTAGGGGCCTGTGGTGTTCCCTAGGGGCCTGTAGAGTCTCGTACAGTTTCGGTAGGGTCCTGTAGGTTTCCATAAGCGCCCGCAGAGGTCTGAAGGGGCCCATACTGTTCCGTAAGCATCCATAGGGTTCCGTAGAGCTTCGTAGGTTCCCTAGAGGCCTCTGGAGTACCGCAGGAGCCAGTAGTGTTCCGTAGGGTCCTCTAGGGTTGAGTAAGTGCCCGCAGGAGGCTGTAGGAATCCGTGGGATTCTGTAAGGTTCTGGAGGGTTCTGCAGGGTTCCGTAGGGGCCCGTAGAGTTCCGTAGTGGCTGGTAAAGTTCCGTAGGGCCCTGTGGGGTTCTGTATGGACCTGTAGGGTTCCGTAGGGGCCTGCAGTGTTCTGTAAGTGCCCGTAGGTGTCCGTACGGGTCTGTAGGGTTCCGTAGGCGCCTGCAGTGTTCTGTAGGAGCCCATAGGGTTTTAGTGAGGTTCCGTTGCGTTGCTAAGGGTCTTGTAGAGTGCTGTCGGGTCCTGGAGTATTCTGTAGGGTTCCAGAGGGCCTCATAGGGTTCCATCGAAATCTATAGGGTTCCCTAGGGGCGCATAGAGTCCCGTAGATTTCCGTAGGGACCTGTAGGGTTGTGTAAGTGCCCGCAGAAGTCTGTAGGAGTCTGTGGGATTCTGTAAGGTTCTGGAGGGTTCTGCAGGGTTCCGTAGTGACCCGTAGCGTTCCATAGTGGCTGGTAAAGTTCCGTAGGGCCCTGTGGGGTTCTGTATGGACCTGTAGGGTTCCGTAGGGGCCTGCAGGGTTCCGTAAGTGCCCACAGGTGTCTGTAGGGTTCCGTAGGGGTCTGTAGGGTTCCGTAGGCACCTACAGTGTTCTGTAGGAGCCCATAGGGTTTTAGTGAGGTTCCGTTGTGTTGCTAAGGGTCTTGTAGAGTGCTGTCGGGTCCTGGAGTATTCTGTAGGGTTCCAGAGGGGCTCGTAGGGTTCCGTCGAAATCTGAAGGGTTCCCTAGGGGCCCGTAGAGTCCCGTAGATTTCCGTAGGGGCCTGTAGGGTTATGTAAGTGCCCGCAGCGGTTGGTAGGAGCTTGTAGGGTGCCATATGTTTCCGGAGGGTTGTGTAGGGTTCCGTAGGGGCCTGTGGTGTTCCCTAAGGGCCTGTAGAGTCTCGTACGGTTCCGTAGGGGCCTGTGGTGTTCCCTAGGGGCCTGTAGAGTCTCGTACAGTTCCGTAGGGTCCTGTAGGTTTCCATAAGCGCCCGCAGAGGTCTGAAGGGGCCCGTACTGTTCCGTAAGGATCCATAGGGCTCCGTAGAGCTTCGTAGGTTCCCTAGAGGCCTGTGGAGTACCGCAGGAGCCAGTAGTGTTCTGTAGGGGCCCGTAAGGTTCCTTCCATAGGAGCTGGCAGTGTTCCGTAGGGTCCTCTAGGGTTGAGTAAGTGCCCGCAGGAGTCTGTAGGAATCCGTGGGATTCTGTAAGGTTCTGCAGGGTTCCGTAGGGGCCCGTAGAGTTCCGTAGTGGCTGGTAAAGTTCCCTAGGGCCCTGTACCGTTCCGTAACTGCCTGCAATGGTCTTTAGGCTTCGGTAAGGGCTGGTAGGGTTCCATAAAGTTCCGTGGGTTCCTGCAGAGTTCTGCAAGTGCCCGCAAGGGCCAGTAGGGGCCCACAGTGTTTCTGCCAGGTTCCGTAGAGTTCCGTAGGGGCCATATTTTTCTGTAGTGGCTGGTAGTATTCTGTAGGGGTCTGTAGGGTTCCGTAGGCACCTACAGTGTTCTGTAGGAGCCCATAGGGTTTTAGTGAGGTTCCGTTGTGTTGCTAAGGGTCTTGTAGAGTGCTGTCGGGTCCTGGAGTATTCTGTAGGGTTCCAGAGGGGCTCGTAGGGTTCCGTCGAAATCTGTAGGGTTCCCTAGGGGCCCATAGAGTCCCGTAGATTGCCGTAGGGACCTGTAGGGTTGTGTAAGTGCCCGCAGGGGTTGGTAGGAGCTTGTAGGGTGCCATAAGTTTCCGGAGGGTTGTGTAGGGTTCCGTAGGGGCCTGTGGTGTTCCCTAAGGGCCTGTAGAGTCTCGTACGGTTCCGTAGGGGCCTGTGGTGTTCCCTAGGGGCCTGTAGAGTCTCGTACAGTTCCGTAGGGTCCTGTAGGTTTCCATAAGCGCCCGCAGAGGTCTGAAGGGGCCCATACTGTTCCGTAAGCATCCATAGGGTTCCGTAGAGCTTCGTAGGTTCCCTAGAGGCCTGTGGAGTACCGCAGGAGCCAGTAGTGTTCCGTAGGGTCCTCTAGGGTTGAGTAAGTGCCCGCAGGAGTCTGTAGGAATCCGTGGGATTCTGTAAGGTTCTGGAGGGTTCTGCAGGGTTCCGTAGGGGCCCGTAGAGTTCCGTAGTGGCTGGTAAAGTTCCGTAGGGCCCTGTGGGGTTCTGTATGGACCTGTAGGGTTCCGTAGGGGCCTGCAGTGTTCTGTAAGTGCCCGTAGGTGTCCGTACGGGTCTGTAGGGTTCTGTAGGCACCTACAGTGTTCTGTAGGAGCCCATAGGGTTTTAGTGAGGTTCCGTTGTGTTGCTAAGGGTCTTGTAGAGTGCTGTCGGGTCCTGGAGTATTCTGTAGGGTTCCAGAGGGCCTTGTAGGGTTCCGTCGAACTCTGAAGGGTTCCCTAGGGGCCCGTAGAGTCCCATAGATTTCCGCAGGGGCCTGTAGGGTTGTTTAAGTGCCCGCAGAAGTCTGTAGGAGTCTGTGGGATTCTGTCAGATTCCGGAGGGTTCTGCAGGGTTCCGTAGGGGCCCGTAGAGTTCCGTAGTGGCTGGTAAAGTTCCCTAGGGCCCTGTACCGTTCCGTAACTGCCTGCAATGGTCTTTAGGCTTCCGTAAGGGCTGGTAGGGTTCCATAAAGTTCCGTGGGTTCCTGCAGAGTTCTGCAAGTGCCCGCAAGGGCCAGTAGGGGCCCACAGTGTTTCTGCCAGGTTCCGTAGAATTCCGTAGGGGCCATATTTTTCTGTAGTGGCTGGTAGTATTCTGCAGGGGTCTGTAGGTTTCCGTAGGCACCTACAGTGTTCTGTAGGAGCCCATAGGGTTTTAGTGAGGTTCCGTTGTGTTGCTAAGGGTCTTGTAGAGTGCTGTCGGGTCCTGGAGTATTCTGTAGGGTTCCAGAGGGGCTGGTAGGGTTCCGTCGAAATCTGTAGGGTTCCCTAGGGGCCCATAGAGTCCTGTAGATTGCCGTAGGGACCTGTAGGGTTGTGTAAGTGCCCGCAGGGGTTGGTAGGAGCTTGTAGGGTGCCATATGTTTCCGGAGGGTTGTGTAGGGTTCCGTAGGGGCCTGTGGTGTTCCCTAGGGGCCTGTAGAGTCTCGTACAGTTTCGGTAGGGTCCTGTAGGTTTCCATAAGCGCCCGCAGAGGTCTGAAGGGGCCCATACTGTTCCGTAAGGATCCATAGGGTTCCGTAGAGCTTCGTAGGTTCCCTAGAGGCCTGTGGAGTACCGCAGGAGCCAGTAGTGTTCCCGTAGGTTCCTCTAGGGTTGAGTAAGTGCCCGCAGGAGTCTGTAGGAATCCGTGGGATTCTGTAAGGTTCTGGAGGGTTCTGCAGGGTTCTGTAGGGGCCCGTAGAGTTCCGTAGTGGCTGGTAAAGTTCCGTAGGGCCCTGTGGGGTTCTGTATGGACCTGTAGGGTTCCGTAGGGGCCTGCAGTGTTCTGTAAGTGCCCGTAGGTGTCTGTACGGGTCTGTAGGGTTCCGTAGGCACCTGCAGTGTTCTGTAGGAGCCCATAGGGTTTTAGTGAGGTTCCGTTGTGTTGCTAAGGGTCTTGTAGAGTGCTGTCGGGTCCTGGAGTATTCTGTAGGGTTCCAGAGGGGCTCGTAGGGTTCCGTCGAAATCTGTAGGGTTCCCTAGGGGCCCATAGAGTCCCGTAGATTGCCGTAGGGACCTGTAGGGTTGTGTAAGTGCTCGCAGGGGTTGGTAGGAGCTTGTAGGGTGCCATAAGTTTCCAGAGGGTTGTGTAGGGTTCCGTAGGGGCCTGTGGTGTTCCCTAAGGGCCTGTAGAGTCTCGTACGGTTCCGTAGGGGCCTGTGGTGTTCCCTAGGGGCCTGTAGAGTCTCGTACAGTTCCGTAGGGTCCTGTAGGTTTCCATAAGCGCCCGCAGAGGTCTGAAGGGGCCCGTACTGTTCCGTAAGGATCCATAGGGCTCCGTAGAGCTTCGTAGGTTCCCTAGAGGCCTCTGGAGTACCGCAGGAGCCAGTAGTGTTCTGTAGGGGCCCGTAGGGTTCCTTCCATAGGAGCTGGCAGTGTTCCGTAGGGTCCTCTAGGGTTGAGTAAGTGCCCGCAGGAGTCTGTAGGAATCCGTGGGATTCTGTAAGGTTCTGGAGGGTTCTGCAAGGTTCCGTAGGGGCCCGTAGAGTTCCGTAGTGGCTGGTAAAGTTCCGTAGGGCCCTGTGGGGTTCTGTATGGACCTGTAGGGTTCCGTAGGGGCCTGCAGTGTTCTGTAAGTGCCCGTAGGTGTCTGTACGGTTCTGTAGGGTTCCGTAGGCACCTGCAGTGTTCTGTAGGAGCCCATAGGGTTTTAGTGAGGTTCCGTTGTGTTGCTAAGGGTCTTGTAGAGTGCTGTCGGGTCCTGGAGTATTCTGTAGGGTTCCAGAGGGCCTCATAGGGTTCCGTCGAAATCTGAAGGGTTCCCTAGGGGCCCGTAGAGTCCCGTAGATTTCCGTAGGGACCTGTAGGGTTATGAAAGTGCTCGCAGGGGTTGGTAGGAGCTTGTAGGGTGCCATATGTTTCCGGAGGGTTGTGTAGGGTTCCGTAGGGGCCTGTGGTGTTCCCTAGGGGCCTGTAGAGTCTCGTACGGTTCCGTAGGGTCTGTGGTGTTCCCTAGGGGCCTGTAGAGTCTAGTACAGTTCCATAGGGTCCTGTAGGTTTCCATAAGTGCCCGCAGAGGTCTGAAGGGGCCCATACTGTTCCGTAAGGATCCATAGGGTTCCGTAGAGCTTCGTAGGTTCCCTAGAGGCCTCTGGAGTACCGCAGGAGCCAGTAGTGTTCCGTAGGGTCCTCTAGGGTTGAGTAAGTGCCCGCAGGAGTCTGTAGGAATCCGTGGGATTCTGTAAGGTTCTGGAGGGTTCTGCAGGGTTCCGTAGGGGCCCCTAGAGTTCCGTAGTGGCTGGTAAAGTTCCGTAGGGCCCTGTGGGGTTCTGTATGGACCTGTAGGGTTCCGTAGGGGCCTGCAGTGTTCTGTAAGTGCCCGTAGGTGTCCGTACGGGTCTGTAGGGTTCCGTAGGCGCCTGCAGTGTTCTGTAGGAGCCCATAGGGTTTTAGTGAGGTTCCGTTGCGTTGCTAAGGGTCTTGTAGAGTGCTGTCGGGTCCTGGAGTATTCTGTAGGGTTCCAGAGGGCCTCATAGGGTTCCATCGAAATCTATAGGGTTCCCTAGGGGCGCATAGAGTCCCGTAGATTTCCGTAGGGACCTGTAGGGTTGTGTAAGTGCCCGCAGAAGTCTGTAGGAGTCTGTGGGATTCTGTAAGGTTCTGGAGGGTTCTGCAGGGTTCCGTAGTGACCCGTAGCGTTCCATAGTGGCTGGTAAAGTTCCGTAGGGCCCTGTGGGGTTCTGTATGGACCTGTAGGGTTCCGTAGGGGCCTGCAGGGTTCCGTAAGTGCCCACAGGTGTCTGTAGGGTTCCGTAGGGGTCTGTAGGGTTCCGTAGGCACCTACAGTGTTCTGTAGGAGCCCATAGGGTTTTAGTGAGGTTCCGTTGTGTTGCTAAGGGTCTTGTAGAGTGCTGTCGGGTCCTGGAGTATTCTGTAGGGTTCCAGAGGGGCTCGTAGGGTTCCGTCGAAATCTGAAGGGTTCCCTAGGGGCCCGTAGAGTCCCGTAGATTTCCGTAGGGGCCTGTAGGGTTATGTAAGTGCCCGCAGCGGTTGGTAGGAGCTTGTAGGGTGCCATATGTTTCCGGAGGGTTGTGTAGGGTTCCGTAGGGGCCTGTGGTGTTCCCTAAGGGCCTGTAGAGTCTCGTACGGTTCCGTAGGGGCCTGTGGTGTTCCCTAGGGGCCTGTAGAGTCTCGTACAGTTCCGTAGGGTCCTGTAGGTTTCCATAAGCGCCCGCAGAGGTCTGAAGGGGCCCGTACTGTTCCGTAAGGATCCATAGGGCTCCGTAGAGCTTCGTAGGTTCCCTAGAGGCCTGTGGAGTACCGCAGGAGCCAGTAGTGTTCTGTAGGGGCCCGTAAGGTTCCTTCCATAGGAGCTGGCAGTGTTCCGTAGGGTCCTCTAGGGTTGAGTAAGTGCCCGCAGGAGTCTGTAGGAATCCGTGGGATTCTGTAAGGTTCTGCAGGGTTCCGTAGGGGCCCGTAGAGTTCCGTAGTGGCTGGTAAAGTTCCCTAGGGCCCTGTACCGTTCCGTAACTGCCTGCAATGGTCTTTAGGCTTCGGTAAGGGCTGGTAGGGTTCCATAAAGTTCCGTGGGTTCCTGCAGAGTTCTGCAAGTGCCCGCAAGGGCCAGTAGGGGCCCACAGTGTTTCTGCCAGGTTCCGTAGAGTTCCGTAGGGGCCATATTTTTCTGTAGTGGCTGGTAGTATTCTGTAGGGGTCTGTAGGGTTCCGTAGGCACCTACAGTGTTCTGTAGGAGCCCATAGGGTTTTAGTGAGGTTCCGTTGTGTTGCTAAGGGTCTTGTAGAGTGCTGTCGGGTCCTGGAGTATTCTGTAGGGTTCCAGAGGGGCTGGTCGGGTTCCGTCGAAATCTGAAGGGTTCCCTAGGGGCCCATAGAGTCCCGTAGATTGCCGTAGGGACCTGTAGGGTTGTGTAAGTGCTCGCAGGGGTTGGTAGGAGCTTGTAGGGTTCCATATGTTTCCGGAGGGTTGTGTAGGGTTCCGTAGGGGCCTGTGGTGTTCCCTAGGGGCCTGTAGAGTCTCGTACGGTTCCGTAGGGGCCTGTGGTGTTCCCTAGGGGCCTGTAGAGTCTCGTACAGTTCCGTAGGGTCCTGTAGGTTTCCATAAGCGCCCGCAGAGGTCTGAAAGGGGCCCACACTGTTCCGTAAGGATCCATAGGGTTCCGTAGAGCTTCGTAGGTTCCCTAGAGGCCTGTGGAGTACCGCAGGAGCCAGTAGTGTTCCGTAGGGTCCTCTAGGGTTGAGTAAGTGCCCGCAGGAGTCTGTAGGAATCCGTGAGATTCTGTAAGGTTCTGGAGGGTTCTGCAGGGTTCCGTAGGGGCCCGTAGAGTTCCATAGTGGCTGGTAAAGTTCCCTAGGGCCCTGTACCGTTCCGTAACTGCCTGCAAGGGTCTTTAGGCTTCCGTAGGGGCTGGCAGGGTTCCATAAAGTTCCGTGGGTTCCTGCAGAGTTCTGCAAGTGCCCGCAAGGGCCTGTAGGGGCCCACAGTGTTTCTGCCAGGTTCCGTAGAGTTCCGTAGGGGCCATATTTTTCTGTAGTGGCTGGTAGTATTCTGTAGGGGTCTGTAGGTTTCCGTAGGCACCTACAGTGTTCTGTAGGAGCCCATAGGGTTTTAGTGAGGTTCCGTTGTGTTGCTAAGGGTCTTGTAGAGTGCTGTCGGGTCCTGGAGTATTCTGTAGGGTTCCAGAGGGGCTCGTAGGGTTCCGTCGAAATCTGTAGGGTTCCCTAGGGGCCCATAGAGTCCCGTAGATTGCCGTAGGGACCTGTAGGGTTGTGTAAGTGCCCGCAGGGGTTGGTAGGAGCTTGTAGGGTGCCATAAGTTTCCGGAGGGTTGTGTAGGGTTCCGTAGGGGCCTGTGGTGTTCCCTAAGGGCCTGTAGAGTCTCGTACGGTTCCGTAGGGGCCTGTGGTGTTCCCTAGGGGCCTGTAGAGTCTCGTACAGTTTCGGTAGGGTCCTGTAGGTTTCCATAAGCGCCCGCAGAGGTCTGAAGGGGCCCATACTGTTCCGTAAGCATCCATAGGGTTCCGTAGAGCTTCGTAGGTTCCCTAGAGGCCTGTGGAGTACCGCAGGAGCCAGTAGTGTTCCGTAGGGTCCTCTAGGGTTGAGTAAGTGCCCGCAGGAGGCTGTAGGAATCCGTGGGATTCTGTAAGGTTCTGGAGGGTTCTGCAGGGTTCCGTAGGGGCCCGTAGAGTTCCGTAGTGGCTGGTAAAGTTCCGTAGGGCCCTGTGGGGTTCTGTATGGACCTGTAGGGTTCCGTAGGGGCCTGCAGTGTTCTGTAAGTGCCCGTAGGTGTCCGTACGGGTCTGTAGGGTTCCGTAGGCGCCTGCAGTGTTCTGTAGGAGCCCATAGGGTTTTAGTGAGGTTCCGTTGCGTTGCTAAGGGTCTTGTAGAGTGCTGTCGGGTCCTGGAGTATTCTGTAGGGTTCCAGAGGGCCTCATAGGGTTCCATCGAAATCTATAGGGTTCCCTAGGGGCGCATAGAGTCCCGTAGATTTCCGTAGGGACCTGTAGGGTTGTGTAAGTGCCCGCAGAAGTCTGTAGGAGTCTGTGGGATTCTGTAAGGTTCTGGAGGGTTCTGCAGGGTTCCGTAGTGACCCGTAGCGTTCCATAGTGGCTGGTAAAGTTCCGTAGGGCCCTGTGGGGTTCTGTATGGACCTGTAGGGTTCCGTAGGGGCCTGCAGGGTTCCGTAAGTGCCCACAGGTGTCTGTAGGGTTCCGTAGGGGTCTGTAGGGTTCCGTAGGCACCTACAGTGTTCTGTAGGAGCCCATAGGGTTTTAGTGAGGTTCCGTTGTGTTGCTAAGGGTCTTGTAGAGTGCTGTCGGGTCCTGGAGTATTCTGTAGGGTTCCAGAGGGGCTCGTAGGGTTCCGTCGAAATCTGAAGGGTTCCCTAGGGGCCCGTAGAGTCCCGTAGATTTCCGTAGGGGCCTGTAGGGTTATGTAAGTGCCCGCAGCGGTTGGTAGGAGCTTGTAGGGTGCCATATGTTTCCGGAGGGTTGTGTAGGGTTCCGTAGGGGCCTGTGGTGTTCCCTAAGGGCCTGTAGAGTCTCGTACGGTTCCGTAGGGGCCTGTGGTGTTCCCTAGGGGCCTGTAGAGTCTCGTACAGTTCCGTAGGGTCCTGTAGGTTTCCATAAGCGCCCGCAGAGGTCTGAAGGGGCCCGTACTGTTCCGTAAGGATCCATAGGGCTCCGTAGAGCTTCGTAGGTTCCCTAGAGGCCTGTGGAGTACCGCAGGAGCCAGTAGTGTTCTGTAGGGGCCCGTAAGGTTCCTTCCATAGGAGCTGGCAGTGTTCCGTAGGGTCCTCTAGGGTTGAGTAAGTGCCCGCAGGAGTCTGTAGGAATCCGTGGGATTCTGTAAGGTTCTGCAGGGTTCCGTAGGGGCCCGTAGAGTTCCGTAGTGGCTGGTAAAGTTCCCTAGGGCCCTGTACCGTTCCGTAACTGCCTGCAATGGTCTTTAGGCTTCGGTAAGGGCTGGTAGGGTTCCATAAAGTTCCGTGGGTTCCTGCAGAGTTCTGCAAGTGCCCGCAAGGGCCAGTAGGGGCCCACAGTGTTTCTGCCAGGTTCCGTAGAGTTCCGTAGGGGCCATATTTTTCTGTAGTGGCTGGTAGTATTCTGTAGGGGTCTGTAGGTTTCCGTAGGCACCTACAGTGTTCTGTAGGAGCCCATAGGGTTTTAGTGAGGTTCCGTTGTGTTGCTAAGGGTCTTGTAGAGTGCTGTCGGGTCCTGGAGTATTCTGTAGGGTTCCAGAGGGGCTGGTCGGGTTCCGTCGAAATCTGAAGGGTTCCCTAGGGGCCCATAGAGTCCCGTAGATTGCCGTAGGGACCTGTAGGGTTGTGTAAGTGCTCGCAGGGGTTGGTAGGAGCTTGTAGGGTTCCATATGTTTCCGGAGGGTTGTGTAGGGTTCCGTAGGGGCCTGTGGTGTTCCCTAGGGGCCTGTAGAGTCTCGTACGGTTCCGTAGGGGCCTGTGGTGTTCCCTAGGGGCCTGTAGAGTCTCGTACAGTTCCGTAGGGTCCTGTAGGTTTCCATAAGCGCCCGCAGAGGTCTGAAAGGGGCCCACACTGTTCCGTAAGGATCCATAGGGTTCCGTAGAGCTTCGTAGGTTCCCTAGAGGCCTGTGGAGTACCGCAGGAGCCAGTAGTGTTCCGTAGGGTCCTCTAGGGTTGAGTAAGTGCCCGCAGGAGTCTGTAGGAATCCGTGAGATTCTGTAAGGTTCTGGAGGGTTCTGCAGGGTTCCGTAGGGGCCCGTAGAGTTCCATAGTGGCTGGTAAAGTTCCCTAGGGCCCTGTACCGTTCCGTAACTGCCTGCAAGGGTCTTTAGGCTTCCGTAGGGGCTGGCAGGGTTCCATAAAGTTCCGTGGGTTCCTGCAGAGTTCTGCAAGTGCCCGCAAGGGCCTGTAGGGGCCCACAGTGTTTCTGCCAGGTTCCGTAGAGTTCCGTAGGGGCCATATTTTTCTGTAGTGGCTGGTAGTATTCTGTAGGGGTCTGTAGGTTTCCGTAGGCACCTACAGTGTTCTGTAGGAGCCCATAGGGTTTTAGTGAGGTTCCGTTGTGTTGCTAAGGGTCTTGTAGAGTGCTGTCGGGTCCTGGAGTATTCTGTAGGGTTCCAGAGGGGCTGGTCGGGTTCCGTCGAAATCTGAAGGGTTCCCTAGGGGCCCATAGAGTCCCGTAGATTGCCGTAGGGACCTGTAGGGTTGTGTAAGTGCTCGCAGGGGTTGGTAGGAGCTTGTAGGGTTCCATATGTTTCCGGAGGGTTGTGTAGGGTTCCGTAGGGGCCTGTGGTGTTCCCTAGGGGCCTGTAGAGTCTCGTATGGTTCCGTAGGGGCCTGTGGTGTTCCCTAGGGGCCTGTAGAGTCTCGTACAGTTCCGTAGGGTCCTGTAGGTTTCCATAAGCGCCCGCAGAGGTCTGAAAGGGGCCCATACTGTTCCGTAAGGATCCATAGGGTTCCGTAGAGCTTCGTAGGTTCCCTAGAGGCCTGTGGAGTACCGCAGGAGCCAGTAGTGTTCCGTAGGGTCCTCTAGGGTTGAGTAAGTGCCCGCAGGAGTCTGTAGGAATCCGTGAGATTCTGTAAGGTTCTGGAGGGTTCTGCAGGGTTCCGTAGGGGCCCGTAGAGTTCCATAGTGGCTGGTAAAGTTCCCTAGGGCCCTGTACCGTTCCGTAACTGCCTGCAAGGGTCTTTAGGCTTCCGTAGGGGCTGGCAGGGTTCCATAAAGTTCCGTGGGTTCCTGCAGATTTCTGCAAGTGCCCGCAAGGGCCTGTAGGGGCGCACAGTGTTTCTGCCAGGTTCCGTAGAGTTCCGTAGGGGCCATATTTTTCTGTAGTGGCTGGTAGTATTCTGTAGGGGTCTGTAGGTTTCCGTAGGCGCCTACAGTGTTCTGTAGGAGCCCATAGGGTTTTAGTGAGGTTCCGTTGTGTTGCTAAGGGTCTTGTAGAGTGCTGTCGGGTCCTGGAGTATTCTGTAGGGTTCCAGAGGGGCTGGTAGGGTTCCGTCGAAATCTGAAGGGTTCCCTAGGGGCCCGTAGAGTCCCGTAGATTGCCGTAGGGACCTGTAGGGTTGTGTAAGTGCCCGCAGGGGTTGGTAGGAGCTTGTAGGGTGCCATATGTTTCCGGAGGGTTGTGTAGGGTTCCGTAGGGGCCTGTGGTGTTCCCTAAGGGCCTGTAGAGTCTCGTACATTTCGGTAGGGTCCTGTAGGTTTCCATAAGCGCCCGCAGAGGTCTGAAGGGGCCCATACTGTTCCGTAAGGATCCATAGGGTTCCGTAGAGCTTCGTAGGTTCCCTAGAGGCCTCTGGAGTACCGCAGGAGCCAGTAGTGTTCCGTAGGGTCCTCTAGGGTTGAGTAAGTGCCCGCAGAAGTCTGTAGGAGTCTGTGGGATTCTGTAAGGTTCTGGAGGGTTCTGCAGGGTTCCGTAGTGACCCGTAGCGTTCCATAGTGGCTGGTAAAGTTCCGTAGGGCCCTGTGGGGTTCTGTATGGACCTGTAGGGTTCCGTAGGGGCCTGCAGGGTTCCGTAAGTGCCCGCAGGTGTCTGTAGGGTTCCGTAGGGGTCTGTAGGGTTCCGTAGGCACCTACAGTGTTCTGTAGGAGCCCATAGGGTTTTAGTGAGGTTCCGTTGTGTTGCTAAGGGTCTTGTAGAGTGCTGTCGGGTCCTGGAGTATTCTGTAGGGTTCCAGAGGGGCTCGTAGGGTTCCGTCGAAATCTGAAGGGTTCCCTAGGGGCCCGTAGAGTCCCGTAGATTTCCGTAGGGGCCTGTAGGGTTATGTAAGTGCCCGCAGTGGTTGGTAGGAGCTTGTAGGGTGCCATATGTTTCCGGAGGGTTGTGTAGGGTTCCGTAGGTACCTGTGGTGTTCCCTAAGGGCCTGTAGAGTCTCGTACGGTTCCGTAGGGGCCTGTGGTGTTCCCTAGGGGCCTGTAGAGTCTCGTACAGTTCCGTAGGGTCCTGTAGGTTTCCATAAGCGCCCGCAGAGGTCTGAAGGGGCCCGTACTGTTCCGTGAGGATCCATAGGGCTCCGTAGAGCTTCGTAGGTTCCCTAGAGGCCTGTGGAGTACCGCAGGAGACAGTAGTGTTCTGTAGGGGCCCGTAAGGTTCCTTCCATAGGAGCTGGCAGTGTTCCGTAGGGTCCTCTAGGGTTGAGTAAGTGCCCGCAGGAGTCTGTAGGAATCCGTGGGATTCTGTAAGGTTCTGCAGGGTTCCGTAGGGGCCCGTAGAGTTCCATAGTGGCTGGTAAAGTTCCCTAGGGCCCTGTACCGTTCCGTAACTGCCTGCAAGGGTCTTTAGGCTTCCGTAGGGGCTGGCAGGGTTCCATAAAGTTCCGTGGGTTCCTGCAGAGTTCTGCAAGTGCCCGCAAGGGCCTGTAGGGGCCCACAGTGTTTCTGCCAGGTTCCGTAGAGTTCCGTAGGGGCCATATTTTTCTGTAGTGGCTGGTAGTATTCTGTAGGGGTCTGTAGGTTTCCGTAGGCACCTACAGTGTTCTGTAGGAGCCCATAGGGTTTTAGTGAGGTTCCGTTGTGTTGCTAAGGGTCTTGTAGAGTGCTGTCGGGTCCTGGAGTATTCTGTAGGGTTCCAGAGGGGCTGGTCGGGTTCCGTCGAAATCTGAAGGGTTCCCTAGGGGCCCATAGAGTCCCGTAGATTGCCGTAGGGACCTGTAGGGTTGTGTAAGTGCTCGCAGGGGTTGGTAGGAGCTTGTAGGGTTCCATATGTTTCCGGAGGGTTGTGTAGGGTTCCGTAGGGGCCTGTGGTGTTCCCTAGGGGCCTGTAAAGTCTCGTATGGTTCCGTAGGGGCCTGTGGTGTTCCCTAGGGGCCTGTAGAGTCTCGTACAGTTCCGTAGGGTCCTGTAGGTTTCCATAAGCGCCCGCAGAGGTCTGAAAGGGGCCCATACTGTTCCGTAAGGATCCATAGGGTTCCGTAGAGCTTCGTAGGTTCCCTAGAGGCCTGTGGAGTACCGCAGGAGCCAGTAGTGTTCCGTAGGGTCCTCTAGGGTTGAGTAAGTGCCCGCAGGAGTCTGTAGGAATCCGTGAGATTCTGTAAGGTTCTGGAGGGTTCTGCAGGGTTCCGTAGGGGCCCGTAGAGTTCCATAGTGGCTGGTAAAGTTCCCTAGGGCCCTGTACCGTTCCGTAACTGCCTGCAAGGGTCTTTAGGCTTCCGTAGGGGCTGGCAGGGTTCCATAAAGTTCCGTGGGTTCCTGCAGATTTCTGCAAGTGCCCGCAAGGGCCTGTAGGGGCGCACAGTGTTTCTGCCAGGTTCCGTAGAGTTCCGTAGGGGCCATATTTTTCTGTAGTGGCTGGTAGTATTCTGTAGGGGTCTGTAGGTTTCCGTAGGCGCCTACAGTGTTCTGTAGGAGCCCATAGGGTTTTAGTGAGGTTCCGTTGTGTTGCTAAGGGTCTTGTAGAGTGCTGTCGGGTCCTGGAGTATTCTGTAGGGTTCCAGAGGGGCTGGTAGGGTTCCGTCGAAATCTGAAGGGTTCCCTAGGGGCCCGTAGAGTCCCGTAGATTGCCGTAGGGACCTGTAGGGTTGTGTAAGTGCCCGCAGGGGTTGGTAGGAGCTTGTAGGGTGCCATATGTTTCCGGAGGGTTGTGTAGGGTTCCGTAGGGGCCTGTGGTGTTCCCTAAGGGCCTGTAGAGTCTCGTACGGTTCCGTAGGGGCCTGTGGTGTTCCCTAGGGGCCTGTAGAGTCTCGTACAGTTCCGTAGGGTCCTGTAGGTTTCCATAAGCGCCCGCAGAGGTCTGAATGGGCCCGTACTGTTCCGTAAGGATCCATAGGGCTCCGTAGAGCTTCGTAGGTTCCCTAGAGGCCTCTGGAGTACCGCAGGAGCCAGTAGTGTTCTGTAGGGGCCCGTAGGGTTCCTTCCATAGGAGCTGGCAGTGTTCCGTAGGGTCCTCTAGGGTTGAGTAAGTGCCCGCAGGAGTCTGTAGGAATCCGTGGGATTCTGTAAGGTTCTGGAGGGTTCTGCAAGGTTCCGTAGGGGCCCGTAGAGTTCCGTAGTGGCTGGTAAAGTTCCGTAGGGCCCTGTGGGGTTCTGTATGGACCTGTAGGGTTCCGTAGGGGCCTGCAGTGTTCTGTAAGTGCCCGTAGGTGTCTGTACGGTTCTGTAGGGTTCCGTAGGCACCTGCAGTGTTCTGTAGGAGCCCATAGGGTTTTAGTGAGGTTCCGTTGTGTTGCTAAGGGTCTTGTAGAGTGCTGTCGGGTCCTGGAGTATTCTGTAGGGTTCCAGAGGGCCTCATAGGGTTCCGTCGAAATCTGAAGGGTTCCCTAGGGGCCCGTAGAGTCCCGTAGATTTCCGTAGGGACCTGTAGGGTTATGAAAGTGCTCGCAGGGGTTGGTAGGAGCTTGTAGGGTGCCATATGTTTCCGGAGGGTTGTGTAGGGTTCCGTAGGGGCCTGTGGTGTTCCCTAGGGGCCTGTAGAGTCTCGTACGGTTCCGTAGGGTCTGTGGTGTTCCCTAGGGGCCTGTAGAGTCTCGTACAGTTCCATAGGGTCCTGTAGGTTTCCATAAGTGCCCGCAGAGGTCTGAAGGGGCCCATACTGTTCCGTAAGGATCCATAGGGTTCCGTAGAGCTTCGTAGGTTCCCTAGAGGCCTCTGGAGTACCGCAGGAGCCAGTAGTGTTCCGTAGGGTCCTCTAGGGTTGAGTAAGTGCCCGCAGGAGTCTGTAGGAATCCGTGGGATTCTGTAAGGTTCTGGAGGGTTCTGCAGGGTTCCGTAGGGGCCCGTAGAGTTCCGTAGTGGCTGGTAAAGTTCCCTAGGGCCCTGTACCGTTCCGTAACTGCCTGCAATGGTCTTTAGGCTTCGGTAAGGGCTGGTAGGGTTCCATAAAGTTCCGTGGGTTCCTGCAGAGTTCTGCAAGTGCCCGCAAGGGCCTGTAGGGGCCCACAGTGTTTCTGCCAGGTTCCGTAGAGTTCCGTAGGGGCCATATTTTTCTGTAGTGGCTGGTAGTATTCTGTAGGGGTCTGTAGGTTTCCGTAGGCACCTACAGTGTTCTGTAGGAGCCCATAGGGTTTTAGTGAGGTTCCGTTGTGTTGCTAAGGGTCTTGTAGAGTGCTGTCGGGTCCTGGAGTATTCTGTAGGGTTCCAGAGGGGCTCGTAGGGTTCCGGCAAAATCTGTAGGGTTCCCTAGGGGCCCATAGAGTCCCGTAGATTGCCGTAGGGACCTGTAGGGTTGTGTAAGTGCCCGCAGGGGTTGGTAGGAGCTTGTAGGGTGCCATAAGTTTCCGGAGGGTTGTGTAGGGTTCCGTAGGGGCCTGTGGTGTTCCCTAAGGGCCTGTAGAGTCTCGTACGGTTCCGTAGGGGCCTGTGGTGTTCCCTAGGGGCCTGTAGAGTCTCGTACAGTTCCATAGGGTCCTGTAGATTTCCATAAGCGCCCGCAGAGGTCTGAAGGGGCCCATACTGTTCCGTAAGCATCCATAGGGTTCCGTAGAGCTTCGTAGGTTCCCTAGAGGCCTGTGGAGTACCGCAGGAGCCAGTAGTGTTCCGTAGGGTCCTCTAGGGTTGAGTAAGTGCCCGCAGGAGTCTGTAGGAATCCGTGAGATTCTGTAAGGTTCTGGAGGGTTCTGCAGGGTTCCGTAGGGGCCCGTAGAGTTCCGTAGTGGCTGGTAAAGTTCCGTAGGGCCCTGTGGGGTTCTGTATGGACCTGTAGGGTTCCGTAGGGGCCTGCAGTGTTCTGTAAGTGCCCGTAGGTGTCCGTACAGGTCTGTAGGGTTCTGTAGGCACCTGCAGTGTTCTGTAGGAGCCCATAGGGTTTTAGTGAGGTTCCGTTGTGTTGCTAAGGGTCTTGTAGAGGGCTGTCGGGTCCTGGAGTATTCTGTAGGGTTCCAGAGGGCCTTGTAGGGTTCCATCGAAATCTATAAGGTTCCCTAGGGGCGCATAGAGTCCCGTAGATTTCCGTAGGGACCTGTAGGTTTGTGTAAGTGCCCGCAGAAGTCTGTAGGAGTCTGTGGGATTCTGTAAGGTTCTGGAGGGTTCTGCAGGGTTCCGTAGTGACCCGTAGCGTTCCATAGTGGCTGGTAAAGTTCCGTAGGGCCCTGTGGGGTTCTGTATGGACCTGTAGGGTTCCGTAGGGGCCTGCAGGGTTCCGTAAGTGCCCACAGGTGTCTGTAGGGTTCCGTAGGGGTCTGTAGGGTTCCGTAGGCACCTACAGTGTTCTGTAGGAGCCCATAGGGTTTTAGTGAGGTTCCGTTGTGTTGCTAAGGGTCTTGTAGAGTGCTGTCGGGTCCTGGAGTATTCTGTAGGGTTCCAGAGGGGCTGGTCGGGTTCCGTCGAAATCTGAAGGGTTCCCTAGGTTCCCATAGAGTCCCGTAGATTGCCGTAGGGACCTGTAGGGTTGTGTAAGTGCTCGCAGGGGTTGGTAGGAGCTTGTAGGGTTCCATATGTTTCCGGAGGGTTGTGTAGGGTTCCGTAGGGGCCTGTGGTGTTCCCTAGGGGCCTGTAGAGTCTCGTACGGTTCCGTAGGGGCCTGTGGTGTTCCCTAGGGGCCTGTAGAGTCTCGTACAGTTCCGTAGGGTCCTGTAGGTTTCCATAAGCGCCCGCAGAGGTCTGAAAGGGGCCCATACTGTTCCGTAAGGATCCATAGGGTTCCGTAGAGCTTCGTAGGTTCCCTAGAGGCCTCTGGAGTACCGTAGGAGCCAGTAGTGTTCCGTAGGGTCCTCTAGGGTTGAGTAAGTGCCCGCAGGAGTCTGTAGGAATCCGTGAGATTCTGTAAGGTTCTGGAGGGTTCTGCAGGGTTCCGTAGGGGCCCGTAGAGTTCCATAGTGGCTGGTAAAGTTCCCTAGGGCCCTGTACCGTTCCGTAACTGCCTGCAAGGGTCTTTAGGCTTCCGTAGGGGCTGGCAGGGTTCCATAAAGTTCCGTGGGTTCCTGCAGAGTTCTGCAAGTGCCCGCAAGGGCCTGTAGGGGCGCACAGTGTTTCTGCCAGGTTCCGTAGAGTTCCGTAGGGGCCATATTTTTCTGTAGTGGCTGGTAGTATTCTGTAGGGGTCTGTAGGTTTCCGTAGGCGCCTACAGTGTTCTGTAGGAGCCCATAGGGTTTTAGTGAGGTTCCGTTGTGTTGCTAAGGGTCTTGTAGAGTGCTGTCGGGTCCTGGAGTATTCTGTAGGGTTCCAGAGGGGCTGGTAGGGTTCCGTCGAAATCTGAAGGGTTCCCTAGGGGCCCATAGAGTCCCGTAGATTGCCGTAGGGACCTGTAGGGTTGTGTAAGTGCCCGCAGGGGTTGGTAGGAGCTTGTAGGGTGCCATATGTTTCCGGAGGGTTGTGTAGGGTTCCGTAGGGGCCTGTGGTGTTCCCTAAGGGCCTGTAGAGTCTCGTACAGTTCCGTAGGGTCCTGTAGGTTTCCATAAGCGCCCGCAGAGGTCTGAAGGGGCCCATACTGTTCCGTAAGGATCCATAGGGTTCCGTAGAGCTTCGTAGGTTCCCTAGAGGCCTCTGGAGTACCGCAGGAGCCAGTAGTGTTCCGTAGGGTCCTCTAGGGTTGAGTAAGTGCCCGCAGGAGTCTGTAGGAATCCGTGGGATTCTGTAAGGTTCTGGAGGGTTCTGCAGGGTTCCGTAGGGGCCCGTAGAGTTCCGTAGTGGCTGGTAAAGTTCCCCAGGGCCCTGTACCGTTCCGTAACTGCCTGCAATGGTCTTTAGGCTTCCGTAGGGGCTGGTAGGGTTCCATAAAGTTCCGTGGGTTCCTGCAGAGTTCTGCAAGTGCCCGCAAGGGCCTGTAGGGGCCCACAGTGTTTCTGCCAGGTTCCGTAGAGTTCCGTAGGGGCCATATTTTTCTGTAGTGGTGGTAGTATTCTGTAGGGGTCTGTAGGGTTCCGTAGGCGCCTGCAGTGTTCTGTAGGAGCCCATAGGGTTTTAGTGAGGTTCCGTTGTGTTGCTAAGGGTCTTGTAGAGTGCTGTCGGGTCCTGGAGTATTCTGTAGGGTTCCAGAGGGGCTCGTAGGGTTCCGTCGAAATCTGAAGGGTTCCCTAGGGGCCCCTAGAGTCCCATAGATTTCCGTAGGGGCCTGTAGGGTTGTGTAAGTGCCCGCAGGGGTTGGTAGGAACTTGTAGGGTGCCATATGTTTCCGGAGGGTTGTATAGGGTTCCGTAGGGGCCTGTGGTGTTCCCTAGGGGCCTGTAGAGTCTCGTACAGTTTCGGTAGAGTCCTGTAGGTTTCCATAAGCGCCCGCAGAGGTCTGAAGGGGCCCGTACTGTTCCGTAAGGATCCATAGGGTTCCGTAGAGCTTCGTAGGTTCCCTAGAGGCCTGTGGAGTACCGTAGGAGCCAGTAGTGTTCCGTAGGGTCCTCTAGGGTTGAGTAAGTGCCCGCAGGAGTCTGTAGGAATCCGTGGGATTCTGTAAGGTTCTGGAGGGTTCTGCAGGGTTCCGTAGGGGCCCGTAGAGTTCCGTAGTGGCTGGTAAAGTTCCCTAGGGCCCTGTACCGTTCCGTAACTGCCTGCAAGGGTCTTTAGGCTTCCGTAGGGGCTGGTAGGGTTCCATAAAGTTCCGTGGGTTCCTGCAGAGTTCTGCAAGTGCCCGCAAGGGCCTCTAGGGGCCCACAGTGTTTCTGCCAGGTTCCGTAGAGTTCCATAGGGGCCATATTTTTCTGTAGTGGCTGGTAGTATTCTGTAGGGGTCTGTAGGTTTCCGTAGGCACCTACAGTGTTCTGTAGGAGCCCATAGGGTTTTAGTGAGGTTCCGTTGTGTTGCTAAGGGTCTTGTAGAGTGCTGTCGGGTCCTGGAGTATTCTGTAGGGTTCCAGAGGGGCTGGTAGGGTTCCGTCGAAATCTGTAGGGTTCCCTAGGGGCCCATAGAGTCCCGTAGACTGCCGTAGGGACCTGTAGGGGTGTGTAAGTGCTCGCAGGGGTTGGTAGGAGCTTGTAGGGTTCCATAAGTTTCCGGAGGGTTGTGTAGGGTTCCGTAGGGGCCTGTGGTGTTCCCTAAGGGCCTGTAGAGTCTCGTACGGTTCCGTAGGGGCCTGTGGTGTTCCCTAGGGGTCTGTAGAGTCTCGTACAGTTCCGTAGGGTCCTGTAGGTTTCCATAAGCGCCCGCAGAGGTCTGAAGGGGCCCGTACTGTTCCGTAAGGATCCATAGGGCTCCGTAGAGCTTCGTAGGTTCCCTAGAGGCCTGTGGAGTACCGCAGGAGCCAGTAGTGTTCTGTAGGGGCCCGTAGGGTTCCTTCCATAGGGGCTGGCAGTGTTCCGTAGGGTCCTCTAGGGTTGTTTAAGTGCCCGCAGAAGTCTGTAGGAGTCTGTGGGATTCTGTAAGGTTCCGGAGGGTTCTGCAGGGTTCCGTAGGGGCCCGTAGAGTTCCGTAGTGGCTGGTAAAGTTCCGTAGGGCCCTGTGGGGTTCTGTATGGACCTGTAGGGTTCCGTAGGGGCCTGCAGTGTTCTGTAAGTGCCCGTAGGTGTCTGTAGGGTTCCGTAGGCACCTGCAGTATTCTGTAGGAGCCCATAGGGTTTTAGTGAGGTTCCGTTGTGTTGCTAAGGGTCTTGTAGAGTGCTGTCGGGTCCTGGAGTATTCTGTAGGGTTCCAGAGGGGCTGGTAGGGTTCCGTCGAAATCTGAAGGGTTCCCTAGGGGCCCGTAGAGTCCCATAGATTTCCGTAGGGGCCTGTAGGGTTGTGTAAGTGCCCGCAGGGGTTGGTAGGAGCTTGTAGGGTGCCATATGTTTCCGGAGGGTTGTATAGGGTTCCGTAGGGGCCTGTGGTGTTCCCTAGGGGCCTGTAGAGTCTCGTACAGTTCCGTAGGGTCCTGTAGGTTTCCATAAGCGCCCGCAGAGGTCTGAAGGGGCCCATACTGTTCCGTAAGGATCCATAGGGTTCCGTAGAGCTTCGTAGGTTCCCTAGAGGCCTCTGGAGTACCGCAGGAGCCAGTAGTGTTCCGTAGGGTCCTCTAGGGTTGAGTAAGTGCCCGCAGGAGTCTGTAGGAATCCGTGGGATTCTGTAAGGTTCTGGAGGGTTCTGCAGGGTTCCGTAGGGGCCCGTAGAGTTCCGTAGTGGCTGGTAAAGTTCCCCAGGGCCCTGTACCGTTCCGTAACTGCCTGCAATGGTCTTTAGGCTTCCGTAGGGGCTGGTAGGGTTCCATAAAGTTCCGTGGGTTCCTGCAGAGTTCTGCAAGTGCCCGCAAGGGCCTCTAGGGGCCCACAGTGTTTCTGCCAGGTTCCGTAGAGTTCCGTAGGGGCCATATTTTTCTGTAGTGGTGGTAGTATTCTGTAGGGGTCTGTAGGGTTCCGTAGGCGCCTGCAGTGTTCTGTAGGAGCCCATAGGGTTTTAGTGAGGTTCCGTTGTGTTGCTAAGGGTCTTGTAGAGTGCTGTCGGGTCCTGGAGTATTCTGTAGGGTTCCAGAGGGGCTGGTAGGGTTCCGTCGAAATCTGAAGGGTTCCCTAGGGGCCCCTAGAGTCCCATAGATTTCCGTAGGGGCCTGTAGGGTTGTGTAAGTGCCCGCAGGGGTTGGTAGGAACTTGTAGGGTGCCATATGTTTCGGAGGGTTGTATAGGGTTCCGTAGGGGCCTGTGGTGTTCCCTAGGGGCCTGTAGAGTCTTGTACAGTTTCGGTAGGGTCCTGTAGGTTTCCATAAGCGCCCGCAGAGGTCTGAAGGGGCCCGTACTGTTCCGTAAGGATCCATAGGGTTCCGTAGAGCTTTGTAGGTTCCCTAGAGGCCTGTGGAGTACCGTAGGAGCCAGTAGTGTTCCGTAGGGTCCTCTAGGGTTGAGTAAGTGCCCGCAGGAGTCTGTAGGAATCCGTGGGATTCTGTAAGGTTCTGGAGGGTTCTGCAGGGTTCCGTAGGGGCCCGTAGAGTTCCGTAGTGGCTGGTAAAGTTCCCTAGGGCCCTGTACCGTTCCGTAACTGCCTGCAAGGGTCTTTAGGCTTCCGTAGGGGCTGGTAGGGTTCCATAAAGTTCCGTGGGTTCCTGCAGAGTTCTGCAAGTGCCCGCAAGGGCCTCTAGGGGCCCACAGTGTTTCTGCCAGGTTCCGTAGAGTTCCATAGGGGCCATATTTTTCTGTAGTGGCTGGTAGTATTCTGTAGGGGTCTGTAGGTTTCCGTAGGCGCCTACAGTGTTCTGTAGGAGCCCATAGGGTTTTAGTGAGGTTCCGTTGTGTTGCTAAGGGTCTTGTAGAGTGCTGTCGGGTCCTGGAGTATTCTGTAGGGTTCCAGAGGGGCTGGTAGGGTTCCGTCGAAATCTGTAGGGTTCCCTAGGGGCCCATAGAGTCCCGTAGACTGCCGTAGGGACCTGTAGGGGTGTGTAAGTGCTCGCAGGGGTTGGTAGGAGCTTGTAGGGTTCCATAAGTTTCCGGAGGGTTGTGTAGGGTTCCGTAGGGGCCTGTGGTGTTCCCTAAGGGCCTGTAGAGTCTCGTACGGTTCCGTAGGGGCCTGTGGTGTTCCCTAGGGGCCTGTAGAGTCTCGTACAGTTCCATAGGGTCCTGTAGGTTTCCATAAGCGCCCGCAGAGGTCTGAAGGGGCCCGTACTGTGCCGTAAGGATCCATAGGGCTCCGTAGAGCTTCGTAGGTTCCCTAGAGGCCTCTGGAGTACCGTAGGAGCCAGTAGTGTTCTGTAGGGGCCCGTAGGGTTCCTTCCATAGGGGCTGGCAGTGTTCCGTAGGGTCCTCTAGGGTTGAGTAAGTGCCCGCAGGAGTCTGTAGGAATCCGTGGGATTCTGTAAGGTTCTGGAGGGTTCTGCAGGGTTCCGTAGGGGCCCGTAGAGTTCCGTAGTGGCTGGTAAAGTTCCGTAGGGCCCTGTGGGGTTCTGTATGGACCTGTAGGGTTCCGTAGGGGCCTGCAGTGTTCTGTAAGTGCCCGTAGGTGTCTGTAGGGTTCCGTAGGCACCTGCAGTATTCTGTAGGAGCCCATAGGGTTTTAGTGAGGTTCCGTTGTGTTGCTAAGGGTCTTGTAGAGTGCTGTCGGGTCCTGGAGTATTCTGTAGGGTTCCAGAGGGGCTGGTAGGGTTCCGTCGAAATCTGAAGGGTTCCCTAGGGGCCCGTAGAGTCCCATAGATTTCCGTAGGGGCCTGTAGGGTTGTGTAAGTGCCCGCAGGGGTTGGTAGGAGCTTGTAGGGTGCCATATGTTTCCGGAGGGTTGTATAGGGTTCCGTAGGGGCCTGTGGTGTTCCCTAGGGGCCTGTAGAGTCTCGTACAGTTCCGTAGGGTCCTGTAGGTTTCCATAAGCGCCCGCAGAGGTCTGAAGGGGCCCATACTGTTCCGTAAGGATCCATAGGGTTCCGTAGAGCTTCGTAGGTTCCCTAGAGGCCTCTGGAGTACCGCAGGAGCCAGTAGTGTTCCGTAGGGTCCTCTAGGGTTGAGTAAGTGCCCGCAGGAGTCTGTAGGAATCCGTGGGATTCTGTAAGGTTCTGGAGGGTTCTGCAGGGTTCCGTAGGGGCCCGTAGAGTTCCGTAGTGGCTGGTAAAGTTCCCCAGGGCCCTGTACCGTTCCGTAACTGCCTGCAATGGTCTTTAGGCTTCCGTAGGGGCTGGTAGGGTTCCATAAAGTTCCGTGGGTTCCTGCAGAGTTCTGCAAGTGCCCGCAAGGGCCAGTAGGGGCCCACAGTGTTTCTGCCAGGTTCCGTAGAGTTCCGTAGGGGCCATATTTTTCTGTAGTGGCTGGTAGTATTCTGTAGGGGTCTGTAGGGTTCCGTAGGCGCCTGCAGTGTTCTGTAGGAGCCCATAGGGTTTTAGTGAGGTTCCGTTGTGTTGCTAAGGGTCTTGTAGAGTGCTGTCGGGTCCTGGAGTATTCTGTAGGGTTCCAGAGGGGCTGGTAGGGTTCCGTCGAAATCTGAAGGGTTCCCTAGGGGCCCCTAGAGTCCCATAGATTTCCGTAGGGGCCTGTAGGGTTGTGTAAGTGCCCGCAGGGGTTGGTAGGAACTTGTAGGGTGCCATATGTTTCGGAGGGTTGTATAGGGTTCCGTAGGGGCCTGTGGTGTTCCCTAGGGGCCTGTAGAGTCTCGTACAGTTTCGGTAGGGTCCTGTAGGTTTCCATAAGCGCCCACAGAGGTCTGAAGGGGCCCGTACTGTTCCGTAAGGATCCATAGGGTTCCGTAGAGCTTTGTAGGTTCCCTAGAGGCCTGTGGAGTACCGTAGGAGCCAGTAGTGTTCCGTAGGGTCCTCTAGGGTTGAGTAAGTGCCCGCAGGAGTCTGTAGGAATCCGTGGGATTCTGTAAGGTTCTGGAGGGTTCTGCAGGGTTCCGTAGGGGCCCGTAGAGTTCCGTAGTGGCTGGTAAAGTTCCCTAGGGCCCTGTACCGTTCCGTAACTGCCTGCAAGGTTCTTTAGGCTTCCGTAGGGGCTGGTAGGGTTCCATAAAGTTCCGTGGGTTCCTGCAGAGTTCTGCAAGTGCCCGCAAGGGCCTCTAGGGGCCCACAGTGTTTCTGCCAGGTTCCGTAGAGTTCCATAGGGGCCATATTTTTCTGTAGTGGCTGGTAGTATTCTGTAGGGGTCTGTAGGTTTCCGTAGGCGCCTACAGTGTTCTGTAGGAGCCCATAGGGTTTTAGTGAGGTTCCGTTGTGTTGCTAAGGGTCTTGTAGAGTGCTGTCGGGTCCTGGAGTATTCTGTAGGGTTCCAGAGGGGCTGGTAGGGTTCCGTCGAAATCTGTAGGGTTCCCTAGGGGCCCATAGAGTCCCGTAGACTGCCGTAGGGACCTGTAGGGGTGTGTAAGTGCTCGCAGGGGTTGGTAGGAGCTTGTAGGGTTCCATAAGTTTCCGGAGGGTTGTGTAGGGTTCCGTAGGGGCCTGTGGTGTTCCCTAAGGGCCTGTAGAGTCTCGTACGGTTCCGTAGGGGCCTGTGGTGTTCCCTAGGGGCCTGTAGAGTCTCGTACAGTTCCATAGGGTCCTGTAGGTTTCCATAAGCGCCCGCAGAGGTCTGAAGGGGCCCGTACTGTTCCGTAAGGATCCATAGGGCTCCGTAGAGCTTCGTAGGTTCCCTAGAGGCCTCTGGAGTACCGTAGGAGCCAGTAGTGTTCTGTAGGGGCCCGTAGGGTTCCTTCCATAGGGGCTGGCAGTGTTCCGTAGGGTCCTCTAGGGTTGAGTAAGTGCCCGCAGGAGTCTGTAGGAATCCGTGGGATTCTGTAAGGTTCTGGAGGGTTCTGCAGGGTTCCGTAGGGGCCCCTAGAGTTCCGTAGTGGCTGGTAAAGTTCCCTAGGGCCCTGTACCGTTCCGTAACTGCCTGCAAGGGTCTTTAGGCTTCCGTAGGGGCTGGTAGGGTTCCATAAAGTTCCGTGGGTTCCTGCAGAGTTCTGCAAGTGCCCGCAAGGGCCTGTAGGGGCGCACAGTGTTTCTGCCAGGTTCCGTAGAGTTCCGTAGGGGCCATATTTTTCTGTAGTGGCTGGTAGTATTCTGTAGGGGTCTGTAGGTTTCCGTAGGCACCTACAGTGTTCTGTAGGAGCCCATAGGGTTTTAGTGAGGTTCCGTTGTGTTGCTAAGGGTCTTGTAGAGTGCTGTCGGGTCCTGGAGTATTCTGTAGGGTTCCAGAGGGGCTGGTAGGGTTCCGTCGAAATCTGTAGGGTTCCCTAGGGGCCCATAGAGTCCCGTAGATTGCCGTAGGGACCTGTAGGGTTGTGTAAGTGCTCGCAGGGGTTGGTAGGAGCTTGTAGGGTTCCATAAGTTTCCAGAGGGTTGTGTAGGGTTCCGTAGGGGCCTGTGGTGTTCCCTAAGGGCCTGTAGAGTCTCGTACGGTTCCGTAGGGGCCTGTGGTGTTCCCTAGGGGCCTGTAGAGTCTCGTACAGTTCCGTAGGGTCCTGTAGGTTTCCATAAGCGCCCGCAGAGGTCTGAAGGGGCCCGTACTGTTCCGTAAGGATCCATAGGGCTCCGTAGAGCTTCGTAGGTTCCCTAGAGGCCTGTGGAGTACCGCAGGAGCCAGTAGTGTTCTGTAGGGGCCCGTAGGGTTCCTTCCATAGGGGCTGGCAGTGTTCCGTAGGGTCCTCTAGGGTTGTTTAAGTGCCCGCAGAAGTCTGTAGGAGTCTGTGGGATTCTGTAAGGTTCCGGAGGGTTCTGCAGGGTTCCGTAGGGGCCCGTAGAGTTCCGTAGTGGCTGGTAAAGTTCCGTAGGGCCCTGTGGGGTTCTGTATGGACCTGTAGGGTTCCGTAGGGGCCTGCAGTGTTCTGTAAGTGCCCGTAGGTGTCTGTAGGGTTCCGTAGGCACCTGCAGTATTCTGTAGGAGCCCATAGGGTTTTAGTGAGGTTCCGTTGTGTTGCTAAGGGTCTTGTAGAGTGCTGTCGGGTCCTGGAGTATTCTGTAGGGTTCCAGAGGGCCTCGTAGGGTTCCGTCGAAATCTGAAGGGTTCCCTAGGGGCCCGTAGAGTCCCATAGATTTCCGTAGGGGCCTGTAGGGTTGTGTAAGTGCCCGCAGGGGTTGGTAGGAGCTTGTAGGGTGCCATATGTTTCCGGAGGGTTGTATAGGGTTCCGTAGGGGCCTGTGGTGTTCCCTAGGGGCCTGTAGAGTCTCGTACAGTTTCGGTAGGGTCCTGTAGGTTTCCATAAGCGCCCGCAGAGGTCTGAAGGGGCCCGTACTGTTCCGTAAGGATCCATAGGGTTCCGTAGAGCTTCGTAGGTTCCCTAGAGGCCTGTGGAGTACCGTAGGAGCCAGTAGTGTTCCGTAGGGTCCTCTAGGGTTGAGTAAGTGCCCGCAGGAGTCTGTAGGAATCCGTGGGATTCTGTAAGGTTCTGGAGGGTTCTGCAGGGTTCCGTAGGGGCCCGTAGAGTTCCGTAGTGGCTGGTAAAGTTCCCTAGGGCCCTGTACCGTTCCGTAACTGCCTGCAAGGGTCTTTAGGCTTCCGTAGGGGCTGGTAGGGTTCCATAAAGTTCCGTGGGTTCCTGCAGAGTTCTGCAAGTGCCCGCAAGGGCCTGTAGGGGCCCACAGTGTTTCTGCCAGGTTCCGTAGAGTTCCGTAGGGGCCATATTTTTCTGTAGTGGTGGTAGTATTCTGTAGGGGTCTGTAGGGTTCCGTAGGCGCCTGCAGTGTTCTGTAGGAGCCCATAGGGTTTTAGTGAGGTTCCGTTGTGTTGCTAAGGGTCTTGTAGAGTGCTGTCGGGTCCTGGAGTATTCTGTAGGGTTCCAGAGGGCCTCCTAGGGTTCCATTCAAATCTATAGGGTTCCCTAGGGGCCCATAGAGTCCCGTAGATTGCCGTAGGGACCTGTAGGGTTGTGTAAGTGCCCGCAGAAGTCTGTAGGAGTCTGTGGGATTCTGTAAGGTTCCGGAGGGTTCTGCAGGGTTCCGTAGGGGCCCGTAGAGTTCCGTAGTGGCTGGTAAAGTTCCGTAGGGCCCTGTGGGGTTCTGTATGGACCTGTAGGGTTCCGTAGGGGCCTGCAGTGTTCTGTAAGTGCCCGTAGGTGTCTGTAGGGTTCCGTAGGCACCTGCAGTATTCTGTAGGAGCCCATAGGGTTTTAGTGAGGTTCCGTTGTGTTGCTAAGGGTCTTGTAGAGTGCTGTCGGGTCCTGGAGTATTCTGTAGGGTTCCAGAGGGCCTCGTAGGGTTCCGTCGAAATCTGAAGGGTTCCCTAGGGGCCCGTAGAGTCCCATAGATTTCCGTAGGGGCCTGTAGGGTTGTGTAAGTGCCCGCAGGGGTTGGTAGGAGCTTGTAGGGTGCCATATGTTTCCGGAGGGTTGTATAGGGTTCCGTAGGGGCCTGTGGTGTTCCCTAGGGGCCTGTAGAGTCTCGTACAGTTTCGGTAGGGTCCTGTAGGTTTCCATAAGCGCCCGCAGAGGTCTGAAGGGGCCCGTACTGTTCCGTAAGGATCCATAGGGTTCCGTAGAGCTTCGTAGGTTCCCTAGAGGCCTGTGGAGTACCGTAGGAGCCAGTAGTGTTCCGTAGGGTCCTCTAGGGTTGAGTAAGTGCCCGCAGGAGTCTGTAGGAATCCGTGGGATTCTGTAAGGTTCTGGAGGGTTCTGCAGGGTTCTGTAGGGGCCCGTAGAGTTCCGTAGTGGCTGGTAAAGTTCCCTAGGGCCCTGTACCGTTCCGTAACTGCCTGCAAGGGTCTTTAGGCTTCCGTAGGGGCTGGTAGGGTTCCATAAAGTTCCGTGGGTTCCTGCAGAGTTCTGCAAGTGCCCGCAAGGGCCTGTAGGGGCCCACAGTGTTTCTGCCAGGTTCCGTAGAGTTCCGTAGGGGCCATATTTTTCTGTAGTGGTGGTAGTATTCTGTAGGGGTCTGTAGGGTTCCGTAGGCGCCTGCAGTGTTCTGTAGGAGCCCATAGGGTTTTAGTGAGGTTCCGTTGTGTTGCTAAGGGTCTTGTAGAGTGCTGTCGGGTCCTGGAGTATTCTGTAGGGTTCCAGAGGGGCTCGTAGGGTTCCGTCGAAATCTGTAGGGTTCCCTAGGGGCCCATAGAGTCCCGTAGATTGCCGTAGGGACCTGTAGGGTTGTGTAAGTGCTCGCAGGGGTTGGTAGGAGCTTGTAGGGTTCCATAAGTTTCCAGAGGGTTGTGTAGGGTTCCGTAGGGGCCTGTGGTGTTCCCTAAGGGCCTGTAGAGTCTCGTACGGTTCCGTAGGGGCCTGTGGTGTTCCCTAGGGGCCTGTAGAGTCTCGTACAGTTCCGTAGGGTCCTGTAGGTTTCCATAAGCGCCCGCAGAGGTCTGAAGGGGCCCGTACTGTTCCGTAAGGATCCATAGGGCTCCGTAGAGCTTCGTAGGTTCCCTAGAGGCCTGTGGAGTACCGCAGGAGCCAGTAGTGTTCTGTAGGGGCCCGTAGGGTTCCTTCCATAGGGGCTGGCAGTGTTCCGTAGGGTCCTCTAGGGTTGTTTAAGTGCCCGCAGAAGTCTGTAGGAGTCTGTGGGATTCTGTAAGGTTCCGGAGGGTTCTGCAGGGTTCCGTAGGGGCCCGTAGAGTTCCATAGTGGCTGGTAAAGTTCCGTAGGGCCCTGTGGGGTTCTGTATGGACCTGTAGGGTTCCGTAGGGGCCTGCAGTGTTCTGTAAGTGCCCGTAGGTGTCTGTAGGGTTCCGTAGGCACCTGCAGTATTCTGTAGGAGCCCATAGGGTTTTAGTGAGGTTCCGTTGTGTTGCTAAGGGTCTTGTAGAGTGCTGTCGGGTCCTGGAGTATTCTGTAGGGTTCCAGAGGGCCTCGTAGGGTTCCGTCGAAATCTGAAGGGTTCCCTAGGGGCCCGTAGAGTCCCATAGATTTCCGTAGGGGCCTGTAGGGTTGTGTAAGTGCCCGCAGGGGTTGGTAGGAGCTTGTAGGGTGCCATATGTTTCCGGAGGGTTGTATAGGGTTCCGTAGGGGCCTGTGGTGTTCCCTAGGGGCCTGTAGAGTCTCGTACAGTTTCGGTAGGGTCCTGTAGGTTTCCATAAGCGCCCGCAGAGGTCTGAAGGGGCCCGTACTGTTCCGTAAGGATCCATAGGGTTCCGTAGAGCTTCGTAGGTTCCCTAGAGGCCTGTGGAGTACCGCAGGAGCCAGTAGTGTTCCGTAGGGTCCTCTAGGGTTGAGTAAGTGCCCGCAGGAGTCTGTAGGAATCCGTGGGATTCTGTAAGGTTCTGCAGGGTTCTGCAGGGTTCCGTAGGGGCCCGTAGAGTTCCGTAGTGGCTGGTAAAGTTCCCTAGGGCCCTGTACCGTTCCGTAACTGCCTGCAAGGGTCTTTAGGCTTCCGTAGGGGCTGGTAGGGTTCCATAAAGTTCCGTGGGTTCCTGCAGAGTTCTGCAAGTGCCCGCAAGGGCCTGTAGGGGCGCACAGTGTTTCTGCCAGGTTCCGTAGAGTTCCGTAGGGGCCATATTTTTCTGTAGTGGCTGGTAGTATTCTGTAGGGGTCTGTAGGTTTCCGTAGGCACCTACAGTGTTCTGTAGGAGCCCATAGGGTTTTAGTGAGGTTCCGTTGTGTTGCTAAGGGTCTTGTAGAGTGCTGTCGGGTCCTGGAGTATTCTGTAGGGTTCCAGAGGGGCTCGTAGGGTTCCGTCGAAATCTGTAGGGTTCCCTAGGGGCCCATAGAGTCCCGTAGATTGCCGTAGGGACCTGTAGGGTTGTGTAAGTGCTCGCAGGGGTTGGTAGGAGCTTGTAGGGTTCCATAAGTTTCCAGAGGGTTGTGTAGGGTTCCGTAGGGGCCTGTGGTGTTCCCTAAGGGCCTGTAGAGTCTCGTACGGTTCCGTAGGGGCCTGTGGTGTTCCCTAGGGGCCTGTAGAGTCTCGTACAGTTCCGTAGGGTCCTGTAGGTTTCCATAAGTGCCCGCAGAGGTCTGAAGGGGCCCGTACTGTTCCGTAAGGATCCATAGGGCTCCGTAGAGCTTCGTAGGTTCCCTAGAGGCCTCTGGGGTACCGCAGGAGCCAGTAGTGTTCTGTAGGGGCCCGTAGGGTTCCTTCCATAGGAGCTGGCAGTGTTCCGTAGGGTCCTCTAGGGTTGAGTAAGTGCCCGCAGGAGTCTGTAGGAATCCGTGGGATTCTGTAAGGTTCTGCAGGGTTCCGTAGGGGCCCGTAGAGTTCCATAGTGGCTGGTAAAGTTCCCTAGGGCCCTGTACCGTTCCGTAACTGCCTGCAAGGGTCTTTAGGCTTCCGTAGGGGCTGGTAGGGTTCCATAAAGTTCCGTGGGTTCCTGCAGAGTTCTGCAAGTGCCCGCAAGGGCCTGTAGGGGCGCACAGTGTTTCTGCCAGGTTCCGTAGAGTTCCGTAGGGGCCATATTTTTCTGTAGTGGCTGGTAGTATTCTGTAGGGGTCTGTAGGTTTCCGTAGGCGCCTACAGTGTTCTGTAGGAGCCCATAGGGTTTTAGTGAGGTTCCGTTGTGTTGCTAAGGGTCTTGTAGAGTGCTGTCGGGTCCTGGAGTATTCTGTAGGGTTCCAGAGGGGCTCGTAGGGTTCCGTCGAAATCTGTAGGGTTCCCTAGGGGCCCATAGAGTCCCGTAGATTGCCGTAGGGACCTGTAGGGTTGTGTAAGTGCTCGCAGGGGTTGGTAGGAGCTTGTAGGGTTCCATAAGTTTCCAGAGGGTTGTGTAGGGTTCCGTAGGGGCCTGTGGTGTTCCCTAGGGGCCTGTAGAGTCTCATACGGTTCCGTAGGGCCTGTGGTGTTCCCTAGGGGCCTGTAGAGTCTCGTACAGTTCCGTAGGGTCCTGTAGGTTTCCATAAGTGCCCGCAGAGGTCTGAAGGGGCCCGTACTGTTCCGTAAGGATCCATAGGGCTCCGTAGAGCTTCGTAGGTTCCCTAGAGGCCTGTGGAGTACCGCAGGAGCCAGTAGTGTTCTGTAGGGGCCCGTAGGGTTCCTTCCATAGGGGCTGGCAGTGTTCCGTAGGGTCCTCTAGGGTTGTTTAAGTGCCCGCAGAAGTCTGTAGGAGTCTGTGGGATTCTGTAAGGTTCCGGAGGGTTCTGCAGGGTTCCGTAGGGGCCCGTAGAGTTCCGTAGTGGCTGGTAAAGTTCCGTAGGGCACTGTGGGGTTCTGTATGGACCTGTAGGGTTCCGTAGGGGCCTGCAGTGTTCTGTAAGTGCCCGTAGGTGTCTGTAGGGTTCCGTAGGCACCTGCAGTATTCTGTAGGAGCCCATAGGGTTTTAGTGAGGTTCCGTTGTGTTGCTAAGGGTCTTGTAGAGTGCTGTCGGGTCCTGGAGTATTCTGTAGGGTTCCAGAGGGGCTGGTAGGGTTCCGTCGAAATCTGAAGGGTTCCCTAGGGGCCCGTAGAGTCCCATAGATTTCCGTAGGGGCCTGTAGGGTTGTGTAAGTGCCCGCAGGGGTTGGTAGGAGCTTGTAGGGTTCCATATGTTTCCGGAGGGTTGTGTAGGGTTCCGTAGGGGCCTGTGGTGTTCCCTAGGGGCCTGTAGAGTCTCGTACAGTTTCGGTAGGGTCCTGTAGGTTTCCATAAGCGCCCGCAGAGGTCTGAAGGGGCCCGTACTGTTCCGTAAGGATCCATAGGGTTCCGTAGAGCTTCGTAGGTTCCCTAGAGGCCTGTGGAGTACTGTAGGAGCCAGTAGTGTTCCGTAGGGTCCTCTAGGGTTGAGTAAGTGCCCGCAGGAGTCTGTAGGAATCCGTGGGATTCTGTAAGGTTCTGGAGGGTTCTGCAGGGTTCCGTAGGGGCCCGTAGAGTTCCGTAGTGGCTGGTAAAGTTCCCTAGGGCCCTGTACCGTTCCGTAACTGCCTGCAAGGGTCTTTAGGCTTCCGTAGGGGCTGGTAGGGTTCCATAAAGTTCCGTGGGTTCCTGCAGAGTTCTGCAAGTGCCCGCAAGGGCCTGTAGGGGCGCACAGTGTTTCTGCCAGGTTCCGTAGAGTTCCGTAGGGGCCATATTTTTCTGTAGTGGCTGGTAGTATTCTGTAGGGGTCTGTAGGTTTCCGTAGGCGCCTACAGTGTTCTGTAGGAGCCCATAGGGTTTTAGTGAGGTTCCGTTGTGTTGCTAAGGGTCTTGTAGAGTGCTGTCGGGTCCTGGAGTATTCTGTAGGGTTCCAGAGGGGCTCGTAGGGTTCCGTCGAAATCTGTAGGGTTCCCTAGGGGCCCATAGAGTCCCGTAGATTGCCGTAGGGACCTGTAGGGTTGTGTAAGTGCTCGCAGGGGTTGGTAGGAGCTTGTAGGGTTCCATAAGTTTCCAGAGGGTTGTGTAGGGTTCCGTAGGGGCCTGTGGTGTTCCCTAGGGGCCTGTAGAGTCTCATACGGTTCCGTAGGGCCTGTGGTGTTCCCTAGGGGCCTGTAGAGTCTCGTACAGTTCCGTAGGGTCCTGTAGGTTTCCATAAGTGCCCGCAGAGGTCTGAAGGGGCCCGTACTGTTCCGTAAGGATCCATAGGGCTCCGTAGAGCTTCGTAGGTTCCCTAGAGGCCTGTGGAGTACCGCAGGAGCCAGTAGTGTTCTGTAGGGGCCCGTAGGGTTCCTTCCATAGGGGCTGGCAGTGTTCCGTAGGGTCCTCTAGGGTTGTTTAAGTGCCCGCAGAAGTCTGTAGGAGTCTGTGGGATTCTGTAAGGTTCCGGAGGGTTCTGCAGGGTTCCGTAGGGGCCCGTAGAGTTCCATAGTGGCTGGTAAAGTTCCCTAGGGCCCTGTGGGGTTCTGTATGGACCTGTAGGGTTCCGTAGGGGCCTGCAGTGTTCTGTAAGTGCCCGTAGGTGTCTGTAGGGTTCCGTAGGCACCTGCAGTATTCTGTAGGAGCCCATAGGGTTTTAGTGAGGTTCCGTTGTGTTGCTAAGGGTCTTGTAGAGTGCTGTCGGGTCCTGGAGTATTCTGTAGGGTTCCAGAGGGGCTGGTAGGGTTCCGTCGAAATCTGAAGGGTTCCCTAGGGGCCCGTAGAGTCCCATAGATTTCCGTAGGGGCCTGTAGGGTTGTGTAAGTGCCCGCAGGGGTTGGTAGGAGCTTGTAGGGTGCCATATGTTTCCGGAGGGTTGTGTAGGGTTCCGTAGGGGCCTGTGGTGTTCCCTAGGGGCCTGTAGAGTCTCGTACAGTTTCGGTAGGGTCCTGTAGGTTTCCATAAGCGCCCGCAGAGGTCTGAAGGGGCCCGTACTGTTCCGTAAGGATCCATAGGGTTCCGTAGAGCTTCGTAGGTTCCCTAGAGGCCTGTGGAGTACCGTAGGAGCCAGTAGTGTTCCGTAGGGTCCTCTAGGGTTGAGTAAGTGCCCGCAGGAGTCTGTAGGAATCCGTGGGATTCTGTAAGGTTCTGGAGGGTTCTGCAGGGTTCCGTAGGGGCCCGTAGAGTTCCGTAGTGGCTGGTAAAGTTCCCTAGGGCCCTGTACCGTTCCGTAACTGCCTGCAAGGGTCTTTAGGCTTCCGTAGGGGCTGGTAGGGTTCCATAAAGTTCCGTGGGTTCCTGCAGAGTTCTGCAAGTGCCCGCAAGGGCCTGTAGGGGCGCACAGTGTTTCTGCCAGGTTCCGTAGAGTTCCGTAGGGGCCATATTTTTCTGTAGTGGCTGGTAGTATTCTGTAGGGGTCTGTAGGTTTCCGTAGGCGCCTACAGTGTTCTGTAGGAGCCCATAGGGTTTTAGTGAGGTTCCGTTGTGTTGCTAAGGGTCTTGTAGAGTGCTGTCGGGTCCTGGAGTATTCTGTAGGGTTCCAGAGGGGCTCGTAGGGTTCCGTCGAAATCTGTAGGGTTCCCTAGGGGCCCATAGAGTCCCGTAGATTGCAGTAGGGACCTGTAGGGTTGTGTAAGTGCCCGCAGGGGTTGGTAGGAGCTTGTAGGGTGCCATATGTTTCCGGAGGGTTGTGTAGGGTTCCGTAGGGGCCTGTGGTGTTCCCTAGGGGCCTGTAGAGTCTCGTACAGTTTCGGTAGGGTCCTGTAGGTTTCCATAAGCGCCCGCAGAGGTCTGAAGGGGCCCGTACTGTTCCGTAAGGATCCATAGGGTTCCGTAGAGCTTCGTAGGTTCCCTAGAGGCCTGTGGAGTACCGCAGGAGCCAGTAGTGTTCCGTAGGGTCCTCTAGGGTTGAGTAAGTGCCCGCAGGAGTCTGTAGGAATCCGTGGGATTCTGTAAGGTTCTGGAGGGTTCTGCAGGGTTCCGTAGGGGCCCGTAGAGTTCCGTAGTGGCTGGTAAAGTTCCCTAGGGCCCTGTACCGTTCCGTAACTGCCTGCAAGGGTCTTTAGGCTTCCGTAGGGGCTGGTAGGGTTCCATAAAGTTCCGTGGGTTCCTGCAGAGTTCTGCAAGTGCCCGCAAGGGCCTGTAGGGGCGCACAGTGTTTCTGCCAGGTTCCGTAGAGTTCCGTAGGGGCCATATTTTTCTGTAGTGGCTGGTAGTATTCTGTAGGGGTCTGTAGGTTTCCGTAGGCACCTACAGTGTTCTGTAGGAGCCCATAGGGTTTTAGTGAGGTTCCGTTGTGTTGCTAAGGGTCTTGTAGAGTGCTGTCGGGTCCTGGAGTATTCTGTAGGGTTCCAGAGGGGCTCGTAGGGTTCCGTCGAAATCTGTAGGGTTCCCTAGGGGCCCATAGAGTCCCGTAGATTGCCGTAGGGACCTGTAGGGTTGTGTAAGTGCTCGCAGGGGTTGGTAGGAGCTTGTAGGGTTCCATAAGTTTCCAGAGGGTTGTGTAGGGTTCCGTAGGGGCCTGTGGTGTTCCCTAAGGGCCTGTAGAGTCTCGTACGGTTCCGTAGGGGCCTGTGGTGTTCCCTAGGGGCCTGTAGAGTCTCGTACAGTTCCGTAGGGTCCTGTAGGTTTCCATAAGTGCCCGCAGAGGTCTGAAGGGGCCCGTACTGTTCCGTAAGGATCCATAGGGCTCCGTAGAGCTTCGTAGGTTCCCTAGAGGCCTCTGGGGTACCGCAGGAGCCAGTAGTGTTCTGTAGGGGCCCGTAAGGTTCCTTCCATAGGAGCTGGCAGTGTTCCGTAGGGTCCTCTAGGGTTGAGTAAGTGCCCGCAGGAGTCTGTAGGAATCCGTGGGATTCTGTAAGGTTCTGCAGGGTTCCGTAGGGGCCCGTAGAGTTCCATAGTGGCTGGTAAAGTTCCCTAGGGCCCTGTACCGTTCCGTAACTGCCTGCAAGGGTCTTTAGGCTTCCGTAGGGGCTGGTAGGGTTCCATAAAGTTCCGTGGGTTCCTGCAGAGTTCTGCAAGTGCCCGCAAGGGCCTGTAGGGGCGCACAGTGTTTCTGCCAGGTTCCGTAGAGTTCCGTAGGGGCCATATTTTTCTGTAGTGGCTGGTAGTATTCTGTAGGGGTCTGTAGGTTTCCGTAGGCGCCTACAGTGTTCTGTAGGAGCCCATAGGGTTTTAGTGAGGTTCCGTTGTGTTGCTAAGGGTCTTGTAGAGTGCTGTCGGGTCCTGGAGTATTCTGTAGGGTTCCAGAGGGGCTCGTAGGGTTCCGTCGAAATCTGTAGGGTTCCCTAGGGGCCCATAGAGTCCCGTAGATTGCCGTAGGGACCTGTAGGGTTGTGTAAGTGCTCGCAGGGGTTGGTAGGAGCTTGTAGGGTTCCATAAGTTTCCAGAGGGTTGTGTAGGGTTCCGTAGGGGCCTGTGGTGTTCCCTAGGGGCCTGTAGAGTCTCATACGGTTCCGTAGGGCCTGTGGTGTTCCCTAGGGGCCTGTAGAGTCTCGTACAGTTCCGTAGGGTCCTGTAGGTTTCCATAAGTGCCCGCAGAGGTCTGAAGGGGCCCGTACTGTTCCGTAAGGATCCATAGGGCTCCGTAGAGCTTCGTAGGTTCCCTAGAGGCCTGTGGAGTACCGCAGGAGCCAGTAGTGTTCTGTAGGGGCCCGTAGGGTTCCTTCCATAGGGGCTGGCAGTGTTCCATAGGGTCCTCTAGGGTTGTTTAAGTGCCCGCAGAAGTCTGTAGGAGTCTGTGGGATTCTGTAAGGTTCCGGAGGGTTCTGCAGGGTTCCGTAGGGGCCCGTAGAGTTCCGTAGTGGCTGGTAAAGTTCCGTAGGGCCCTGTGGGGTTCTGTATGGACCTGTAGGGTTCTGTAGGCACCTGCAGTGTTCTGTAGGAGCCCATAGGGTTTTAGTGAGGTTCCGTTGTGTTGCTAAGGGTCTTGTAGAGTGCTGTCGGGTCCTGGAGTATTCTGTAGGGTTCCAGAGGGGCTGGTCGGGTTCCGTCGAAATCTGAAGGGTTCCCTAGGGGCCCGTAGAGTCCCATAGATTTCCGTAGGGGCCTGTAGGGTTGTGTAAGTGCCCGCAGGGGTTGGTAGGAGCTTGTAGGGTGCCATATGTTTCCGGAGGGTTGTGTAGGGTTCCGTAGGGGCCTGTGGTGTTCCCTAGGGGCCTGTAGAGTCTCGTACAGTTTCGGTAGGGTCCTGTAGGTTTCCATAAGCGCCCGCAGAGGTCTGAAGGGGCCCGTACTGTTCCGTAAGGATCCATAGGGTTCCGTAGAGCTTCGTAGGTTCCCTAGAGGCCTGTGGAGTACCGTAGGAGCCAGTAGTGTTCCGTAGGGTCCTCTAGGGTTGAGTAAGTGCCCGCAGGAGTCTGTAGGAATCCGTGGGATTCTGTAAGGTTCTGGAGGGTTCTGCAGGGTTCCGTAGGGGCCCGTAGAGTTCCGTAGTGGCTGGTAAAGTTCCCTAGGGCCCTGTACCGTTCCGTAACTGCCTGCAAGGGTCTTTAGGCTTCCGTAGGGGCTGGTAGGGTTCCATAAAGTTCCGTGGGTTCCTGCAGAGTTCTGCAAGTGCCCGCAAGGGCCTGTAGGGGCGCACAGTGTTTCTGCCAGGTTCCGTAGAGTTCCGTAGGGGCCATATTTTTCTGTAGTGGCTGGTAGTATTCTGTAGGGGTCTGTAGGTTTCCGTAGGCGCCTACAGTGTTCTGTAGGAGCCCATAGGGTTTTAGTGAGGTTCCGTTGTGTTGCTAAGGGTCTTGTAGAGTGCTGTCGGGTCCTGGAGTATTCTGTAGGGTTCCAGAGGGGCTGGTAGGGTTCCGTCGAAATCTGTAGGGTTCCCTAGGGGCCCATAGAGTCCCGTAGATTGCCGTAGGGACCTGTAGGGTTGTGTAAGTGCTCGCAGGGGTTGGTAGGAGCTTGTAGGGTGCCATAAGTTTCCAGAGGGTTGTGTAGGGTTCCGTAGGGGCCTGTGGTGTTCCCTAGGGGCCTGTAGAGTCTCATACGGTTCCGTAGGGCCTGTGGTGTTCCCTAGGGGCCTGTAGAGTCTCGTACAGTTCCGTAGGGTCCTGTAGGTTTCCATAAGTGCCCGCAGAGGTCTGAAGGGGCCCGTACTGTTCCGTAAGGATCCATAGGGCTCCGTAGAGCTTCGTAGGTTCCCTAGAGGCCTGTGGAGTACCGCAGGAGCCAGTAGTGTTCTGTAGGAGCCCGTAGGGTTCCTTCCATAGGGGCTGGCAGTGTTCCGTAGGGTCCTCTAGGGTTGTTTAAGTGCCCGCAGAAGTCTGTAGGAGTCTGTGGGATTCTGTAAGGTTCCGGAGGGTTCTGCAGGGTTCCGTAGGGGCCCGTAGAGTTCCGTAGTGGCTGGTAAAGTTCCGTAGGGCCCTGTGGGGTTCTGTATGGACCTGTAGGGTTCCGTAGGGGCCTGCAGTGTTCTGTAAGTGCCCGTAGGTGTCTGTAGGGTTCCGTAGGCACCTGCAGTATTCTGTAGGAGCCCATAGGGTTTTAGTGAGGTTCCGTTGTGTTGCTAAGGGTCTTGTAGAGTGCTGTCGGGTCCTGGAGTATTCTGTAGGGTTCCAGAGGGGCTGGTAGGGTTCCGTCGAAATCTGAAGGGTTCCCTAGGGGCCCGTAGAGTCCCATAGATTTCCGTAGGGGCCTGTAGGGTTGTGTAAGTGCCTGCAGGGGTTGGTAGGAGCTTGTAGGGTTCCATATGTTTCCGGAGGGTTGTGTAGGGTTCCGTAGGGGCCTGTGGTGTTCCCTAGGGGCCTGTAGAGTCTCGTACAGTTTCGGTAGGGTCCTGTAGGTTTCCATAAGCGCCCGCAGAGGTCTGAAGGGGCCCGTACTGTTCCGTAAGGATCCATAGGGTTCCGTAGAGCTTCGTAGGTTCCCTAGAGGCCTGTGGAGTACCGTAGGAGCCAGTAGTGTTCCGTAGGGTCCTCTAGGGTTGAGTAAGTGCCCGCAGGAGTCTGTAGGAATCCGTGGGATTCTGTAAGGTTCTGGAGGGTTCTGCAGGGTTCCGTAGGGGCCCGTAGAGTTCCGTAGTGGCTGGTAAAGTTCCCTAGGGCCCTGTACCGTTCCGTAACTGCCTGCAAGGGTCTTTAGGCTTCCGTAGGGGCTGGTAGGGTTCCATAAAGTTCCGTGGGTTCCTGCAGAGTTCTGCAAGTGCCCGCAAGGGCCTGTAGGGGCGCACAGTGTTTCTGCCAGGTTCCGTAGAGTTCCGTAGGGGCCATATTTTTCTGTAGTGGCTGGTAGTATTCTGTAGGGGTCTGTAGGTTTCCGTAGGCGCCTACAGTGTTCTGTAGGAGCCCATAGGGTTTTAGTGAGGTTCCGTTGTGTTGCTAAGGGTCTTGTAGAGTGCTGTCGGGTCCTGGAGTATTCTGTAGGGTTCCAGAGGGGCTCGTAGGGTTCCGTCGAAATCTGTAGGGTTCCCTAGGGGCCCATAGAGTCCCGTAGATTGCCGTAGGGACCTGTAGGGTTGTGTAAGTGCTCGCAGGGGTTGGTAGGAGCTTGTAGGGTGCCATAAGTTTCCAGAGGGTTGTGTAGGGTTCCGTAGGGGCCTGTGGTGTTCCCTAGGGGCCTGTAGAGTCTCATACGGTTCCGTAGGGCCTGTGGTGTTCCCTAGGGGCCTGTAGAGTCTCGTACAGTTCCGTAGGGTCCTGTAGGTTTCCATAAGTGCCCGCAGAGGTCTGAAGGGGCCCGTACTGTTCCGTAAGGATCCATAGGGCTCCGTAGAGCTTCGTAGGTTCCCTAGAGGCCTGTGGAGTACCGCAGGAGCCAGTAGTGTTCTGTAGGGGCCCGTAGGGTTCCTTCCATAGGGGCTGGCAGTGTTCCGTAGGGTCCTCTAGGGTTGTTTAAGTGCCCGCAGAAGTCTGTAGGAGTCTGTGGGATTCTGTAAGGTTCCGGAGGGTTCTGCAGGGTTCCGTAGGGGCCCGTAGAGTTCCGTAGTGGCTGGTAAAGTTCCGTAGGGCCCTGTGGGGTTCTGTATGGACCTGTAGGGTTCCGTAGGGGCCTGCAGTGTTCTGTAAGTGCCCGTAGGTGTCTGTAGGGTTCCGTAGGCACCTGCAGTATTCTGTAGGAGCCCATAGGGTTTTAGTGAGGTTCCGTTGTGTTGCTAAGGGTCTTGTAGAGTGCTGTCGGGTCCTGGAGTATTCTGTAGGGTTCCAGAGGGGCTGGTAGGGTTCCGTCGAAATCTGTAGGGTTCCCTAGGGGCCCATAGAGTCCCGTAGATTGCCGTAGGGACCTGTAGGGTTGTGTAAGTGCTCGCAGGGGTTGGTAGGAGCTTGTAGGGTTCCATAAGTTTCCAGAGGGTTGTGTAGGGTTCCGTAGGGGCCTGTGGTGTTCCCTAGGGGCCTGTAGAGTCTCATACGGTTCCGTAGGGCCTGTGGTGTTCCCTAGGGGCCTGTAGAGTCTCGTACAGTTCCGTAGGGTCCTGTAGGTTTCCATAAGTGCCCGCAGAGGTCTGAAGGGGCCCGTACTGTTCCGTAAGGATCCATAGGGCTCCGTAGAGCTTCGTAGGTTCCCTAGAGGCCTGTGGAGTACCGCAGGAGCCAGTAGTGTTCTGTAGGGGCCCGTAGGGTTCCTTCCATAGGGGCTGGCAGTGTTCCGTAGGGTCCTCTAGGGTTGTTTAAGTGCCCGCAGAAGTCTGTAGGAGTCTGTGGGATTCTGTAAGGTTCCGGAGGGTTCTGCAGGGTTCCGTAGGGGCCCGTAGAGTTCCGTAGTGGCTGGTAAAGTTCCGTAGGGCCCTGTGGGGTTCTGTATGGACCTGTAGGGTTCCGTAGGGGCCTGCAGTGTTCTGTAAGTGCCCGTAGGTGTCTGTAGGGTTCCGTAGGCACCTGCAGTATTCTGTAGGAGCCCATAGGGTTTTAGTGAGGTTCCGTTGTGTTGCTAAGGGTCTTGTAGAGTGCTGTCGGGTCCTGGAGTATTCTGTAGGGTTCCAGAGGGGCTCGTAGGGTTCCGTCGAAATCTGTAGGGTTCCCTAGGGGCCCATAGAGTCCCGTAGATTGCCGTAGGGACCTGTAGGGTTGTGTAAGTGCCCGCAGGGGTTGGTAGGAGCTTGTAGGGTGCCATATGTTTCCGGAGGGTTGTGTAGGGTTCCGTAGGGGCCTGTGGTGTTCCCTAGGGGCCTGTAGAGTCTCGTACAGTTTCGGTAGGGTCCTGTAGGTTTCCATAAGCGCCCGCAGAGGTCTGAAGGGGCCCGTACTGTTCCGTAAGGATCCATAGGGTTCCGTAGAGCTTCGTAGGTTCCCTAGAGGCCTGTGGAGTACCGCAGGAGCCAGTAGTGTTCCGTAGGGTCCTCTAGGGTTGAGTAAGTGCCCGCAGGAGTCTGTAGGAATCCGTGGGATTCTGTAAGGTTCTGGAGGGTTCTGCAGGGTTCCGTAGGGGCCCGTAGAGTTCCGTAGTGGCTGGTAAAGTTCCCTAGGGCCCTGTACCGTTCCGTAACTGCCTGCAAGGGTCTTTAGGCTTCCGTAGGGGCTGGTAGGGTTCCATAAAGTTCCGTGGGTTCCTGCAGAGTTCTGCAAGTGCCCGCAAGGGCCTGTAGGGGCGCACAGTGTTTCTGCCAGGTTCCGTAGAGTTCCGTAGGGGCCATATTTTTCTGTAGTGGCTGGTAGTATTCTGTAGGGGTCTGTAGGTTTCCGTAGGCACCTACAGTGTTCTGTAGGAGCCCATAGGGTTTTAGTGAGGTTCCGTTGTGTTGCTAAGGGTCTTGTAGAGTGCTGTCGGGTCCTGGAGTATTCTGTAGGGTTCCAGAGGGGCTCGTAGGGTTCCGTCGAAATCTGTAGGGTTCCCTAGGGGCCCATAGAGTCCCGTAGATTGCCGTAGGGACCTGTAGGGTTGTGTAAGTGCTCGCAGGGGTTGGTAGGAGCTTGTAGGGTTCCATAAGTTTCCAGAGGGTTGTGTAGGGTTCCGTAGGGGCCTGTGGTGTTCCCTAAGGGCCTGTAGAGTCTCGTACGGTTCCGTAGGGGCCTGTGGTGTTCCCTAGGGGCCTGTAGAGTCTCGTACAGTTCCGTAGGGTCCTGTAGGTTTCCATAAGTGCCCGCAGAGGTCTGAAGGGGCCCGTACTGTTCCGTAAGGATCCATAGGGCTCCGTAGAGCTTCGTAGGTTCCCTAGAGGCCTCTGGGGTACCGCAGGAGCCAGTAGTGTTCTGTAGGGGCCCGTAAGGTTCCTTCCATAGGAGCTGGCAGTGTTCCGTAGGGTCCTCTAGGGTTGAGTAAGTGCCCGCAGGAGTCTGTAGGAATCCGTGGGATTCTGTAAGGTTCTGCAGGGTTCCGTAGGGGCCCGTAGAGTTCCATAGTGGCTGGTAAAGTTCCCTAGGGCCCTGTACCGTTCCGTAACTGCCTGCAAGGGTCTTTAGGCTTCCGTAGGGGCTGGTAGGGTTCCATAAAGTTCCGTGGGTTCCTGCAGAGTTCTGCAAGTGCCCGCAAGGGCCTGTAGGGGCGCACAGTGTTTCTGCCAGGTTCCGTAGAGTTCCGTAGGGGCCATATTTTTCTGTAGTGGCTGGTAGTATTCTGTAGGGGTCTGTAGGTTTCCGTAGGCGCCTACAGTGTTCTGTAGGAGCCCATAGGGTTTTAGTGAGGTTCCGTTGTGTTGCTAAGGGTCTTGTAGAGTGCTGTCGGGTCCTGGAGTATTCTGTAGGGTTCCAGAGGGGCTCGTAGGGTTCCGTCGAAATCTGTAGGGTTCCCTAGGGGCCCATAGAGTCCCGTAGATTGCCGTAGGGACCTGTAGGGTTGTGTAAGTGCTCGCAGGGGTTGGTAGGAGCTTGTAGGGTTCCATAAGTTTCCAGAGGGTTGTGTAGGGTTCCGTAGGGGCCTGTGGTGTTCCCTAGGGGCCTGTAGAGTCTCATACGGTTCCGTAGGGCCTGTGGTGTTCCCTAGGGGCCTGTAGAGTCTCGTACAGTTCCGTAGGGTCCTGTAGGTTTCCATAAGTGCCCGCAGAGGTCTGAAGGGGCCCGTACTGTTCCGTAAGGATCCATAGGGCTCCGTAGAGCTTCGTAGGTTCCCTAGAGGCCTGTGGAGTACCGCAGGAGCCAGTAGTGTTCTGTAGGGGCCCGTAGGGTTCCTTCCATAGGGGCTGGCAGTGTTCCGTAGGGTCCTCTAGGGTTGTTTAAGTGCCCGCAGAAGTCTGTAGGAGTCTGTGGGATTCTGTAAGGTTCCGGAGGGTTCTGCAGGGTTCCGTAGGGGCCCGTAGAGTTCCGTAGTGGCTGGTAAAGTTCCGTAGGGCACTGTGGGGTTCTGTATGGACCTGTAGGGTTCCGTAGGGGCCTGCAGTGTTCTGTAAGTGCCCGTAGGTGTCTGTAGGGTTCCGTAGGCACCTGCAGTATTCTGTAGGAGCCCATAGGGTTTTAGTGAGGTTCCGTTGTGTTGCTAAGGGTCTTGTAGAGTGCTGTCGGGTCCTGGAGTATTCTGTAGGGTTCCAGAGGGGCTGGTAGGGTTCCGTCGAAATCTGAAGGGTTCCCTAGGGGCCCGTAGAGTCCCATAGATTTCCGTAGGGGCCTGTAGGGTTGTGTAAGTGCCCGCAGGGGTTGGTAGGAGCTTGTAGGGTTCCATATGTTTCCGGAGGGTTGTGTAGGGTTCCGTAGGGGCCTGTGGTGTTCCCTAGGGGCCTGTAGAGTCTCGTACAGTTTCGGTAGGGTCCTGTAGGTTTCCATAAGCGCCCGCAGAGGTCTGAAGGGGCCCGTACTGTTCCGTAAGGATCCATAGGGTTCCGTAGAGCTTCGTAGGTTCCCTAGAGGCCTGTGGAGTACTGTAGGAGCCAGTAGTGTTCCGTAGGGTCCTCTAGGGTTGAGTAAGTGCCCGCAGGAGTCTGTAGGAATCCGTGGGATTCTGTAAGGTTCTGGAGGGTTCTGCAGGGTTCCGTAGGGGCCCGTAGAGTTCCGTAGTGGCTGGTAAAGTTCCCTAGGGCCCTGTACCGTTCCGTAACTGCCTGCAAGGGTCTTTAGGCTTCCGTAGGGGCTGGTAGGGTTCCATAAAGTTCCGTGGGTTCCTGCAGAGTTCTGCAAGTGCCCGCAAGGGCCTGTAGGGGCGCACAGTGTTTCTGCCAGGTTCCGTAGAGTTCCGTAGGGGCCATATTTTTCTGTAGTGGCTGGTAGTATTCTGTAGGGGTCTGTAGGTTTCCGTAGGCGCCTACAGTGTTCTGTAGGAGCCCATAGGGTTTTAGTGAGGTTCCGTTGTGTTGCTAAGGGTCTTGTAGAGTGCTGTCGGGTCCTGGAGTATTCTGTAGGGTTCCAGAGGGGCTCGTAGGGTTCCGTCGAAATCTGTAGGGTTCCCTAGGGGCCCATAGAGTCCCGTAGATTGCCGTAGGGACCTGTAGGGTTGTGTAAGTGCTCGCAGGGGTTGGTAGGAGCTTGTAGGGTGCCATAAGTTTCCAGAGGGTTGTGTAGGGTTCCGTAGGGGCCTGTGGTGTTCCCTAAGGGCCTGTAGAGTCTCGTACGGTTCCGTAGGGGCCTGTGGTGTTCCCTAGGGGCCTGTAGAGTCTCGTACAGTTCCGTAGGGTCCTGTAGGTTTCCATAAGTGCCCGCAGAGGTCTGAAGGGGCCCGTACTGTTCCGTAAGGATCCATAGGGCTCCGTAGAGCTTCGTAGGTTCCCTAGAGGCCTGTGGAGTACCGCAGGAGCCAGTAGTGTTCTGTAGGGGCCCGTAGGGTTCCTTCCATAGGGGCTGGCAGTGTTCCGTAGGGTCCTCTAGGGTTGTTTAAGTGCCCGCAGAAGTCTGTAGGAGTCTGTGGGATTCTGTAAGGTTCCGGAGGGTTCTGCAGGGTTCCGTAGGGGCCCGTAGAGTTCCATAGTGGCTGGTAAAGTTCCCTAGGGCCCTGTGGGGTTCTGTATGGACCTGTAGGGTTCCGTAGGGGCCTGCAGTGTTCTGTAAGTGCCCGTAGGTGTCTGTAGGGTTCCGTAGGCACCTGCAGTATTCTGTAGGAGCCCATAGGGTTTTAGTGAGGTTCCGTTGTGTTGCTAAGGGTCTTGTAGAGTGCTGTCGGGTCCTGGAGTATTCTGTAGGGTTCCAGAGGGGCTGGTAGGGTTCCGTCGAAATCTGAAGGGTTCCCTAGGGGCCCGTAGAGTCCCATAGATTTCCGTAGGGGCCTGTAGGGTTGTGTAAGTGCCCGCAGGGGTTGGTAGGAGCTTGTAGGGTGCCATATGTTTCCGGAGGGTTGTGTAGGGTTCCGTAGGGGCCTGTGGTGTTCCCTAGGGGCCTGTAGAGTCTCGTACAGTTTCGGTAGGGTCCTGTAGGTTTCCATAAGCGCCCGCAGAGGTCTGAAGGGGCCCGTACTGTTCCGTAAGGATCCATAGGGTTCCGTAGAGCTTCGTAGGTTCCCTAGAGGCCTGTGGAGTACCGTAGGAGCCAGTAGTGTTCCGTAGGGTCCTCTAGGGTTGAGTAAGTGCCCGCAGGAGTCTGTAGGAATCCGTGGGATTCTGTAAGGTTCTGGAGGGTTCTGCAGGGTTCCGTAGGGGCCCGTAGAGTTCCGTAGTGGCTGGTAAAGTTCCCTAGGGCCCTGTACCGTTCCGTAACTGCCTGCAAGGGTCTTTAGGCTTCCGTAGGGGCTGGTAGGGTTCCATAAAGTTCCGTGGGTTCCTGCAGAGTTCTGCAAGTGCCCGCAAGGGCCTGTAGGGGCGCACAGTGTTTCTGCCAGGTTCCGTAGAGTTCCGTAGGGGCCATATTTTTCTGTAGTGGCTGGTAGTATTCTGTAGGGGTCTGTAGGTTTCCGTAGGCGCCTACAGTGTTCTGTAGGAGCCCATAGGGTTTTAGTGAGGTTCCGTTGTGTTGCTAAGGGTCTTGTAGAGTGCTGTCGGGTCCTGGAGTATTCTGTAGGGTTCCAGAGGGGCTCGTAGGGTTCCGTCGAAATCTGTAGGGTTCCCTAGGGGCCCATAGAGTCCCGTAGATTGCCGTAGGGACCTGTAGGGTTGTGTAAGTGCCCGCAGGGGTTGGTAGGAGCTTGTAGGGTGCCATATGTTTCCGGAGGGTTGTGTAGGGTTCCGTAGGGGCCTGTGGTGTTCCCTAGGGGCCTGTAGAGTCTCGTACAGTTTCGGTAGGGTCCTGTAGGTTTCCATAAGCGCCCGCAGAGGTCTGAAGGGGCCCGTACTGTTCCGTAAGGATCCATAGGGTTCCGTAGAGCTTCGTAGGTTCCCTAGAGGCCTGTGGAGTACCGCAGGAGCCAGTAGTGTTCCGTAGGGTCCTCTAGGGTTGAGTAAGTGCCCGCAGGAGTCTGTAGGAATCCGTGGGATTCTGTAAGGTTCTGGAGGGTTCTGCAGGGTTCCGTAGGGGCCCGTAGAGTTCCGTAGTGGCTGGTAAAGTTCCCTAGGGCCCTGTACCGTTCCGTAACTGCCTGCAAGGGTCTTTAGGCTTCCGTAGGGGCTGGTAGGGTTCCATAAAGTTCCGTGGGTTCCTGCAGAGTTCTGCAAGTGCCCGCAAGGGCCTGTAGGGGCGCACAGTGTTTCTGCCAGGTTCCGTAGAGTTCCGTAGGGGCCATATTTTTCTGTAGTGGCTGGTAGTATTCTGTAGGGGTCTGTAGGTTTCCGTAGGCACCTACAGTGTTCTGTAGGAGCCCATAGGGTTTTAGTGAGGTTCCGTTGTGTTGCTAAGGGTCTTGTAGAGTGCTGTCGGGTCCTGGAGTATTCTGTAGGGTTCCAGAGGGGCTCGTAGGGTTCCGTCGAAATCTGTAGGGTTCCCTAGGGGCCCATAGAGTCCCGTAGATTGCCGTAGGGACCTGTAGGGTTGTGTAAGTGCTCGCAGGGGTTGGTAGGAGCTTGTAGGGTTCCATAAGTTTCCAGAGGGTTGTGTAGGGTTCCGTAGGGGCCTGTGGTGTTCCCTAAGGGCCTGTAGAGTCTCGTACGGTTCCGTAGGGGCCTGTGGTGTTCCCTAGGGGCCTGTAGAGTCTCGTACAGTTCCGTAGGGTCCTGTAGGTTTCCATAAGTGCCCGCAGAGGTCTGAAGGGGCCCGTACTGTTCCGTAAGGATCCATAGGGCTCCGTAGAGCTTCGTAGGTTCCCTAGAGGCCTCTGGGGTACCGCAGGAGCCAGTAGTGTTCTGTAGGGGCCCGTAAGGTTCCTTCCATAGGAGCTGGCAGTGTTCCGTAGGGTCCTCTAGGGTTGAGTAAGTGCCCGCAGGAGTCTGTAGGAATCCGTGGGATTCTGTAAGGTTCTGCAGGGTTCCGTAGGGGCCCGTAGAGTTCCATAGTGGCTGGTAAAGTTCCCTAGGGCCCTGTACCGTTCCGTAACTGCCTGCAAGGGTCTTTAGGCTTCCGTAGGGGCTGGTAGGGTTCCATAAAGTTCCGTGGGTTCCTGCAGAGTTCTGCAAGTGCCCGCAAGGGCCTGTAGGGGCGCACAGTGTTTCTGCCAGGTTCCGTAGAGTTCCGTAGGGGCCATATTTTTCTGTAGTGGCTGGTAGTATTCTGTAGGGGTCTGTAGGTTTCCGTAGGCGCCTACAGTGTTCTGTAGGAGCCCATAGGGTTTTAGTGAGGTTCCGTTGTGTTGCTAAGGGTCTTGTAGAGTGCTGTCGGGTCCTGGAGTATTCTGTAGGGTTCCAGAGGGGCTCGTAGGGTTCCGTCGAAATCTGTAGGGTTCCCTAGGGGCCCATAGAGTCCCGTAGATTGCCGTAGGGACCTGTAGGGTTGTGTAAGTGCTCGCAGGGGTTGGTAGGAGCTTGTAGGGTTCCATAAGTTTCCAGAGGGTTGTGTAGGGTTCCGTAGGGGCCTGTGGTGTTCCCTAGGGGCCTGTAGAGTCTCATACGGTTCCGTAGGGCCTGTGGTGTTCCCTAGGGGCCTGTAGAGTCTCGTACAGTTCCGTAGGGTCCTGTAGGTTTCCATAAGTGCCCGCAGAGGTCTGAAGGGGCCCGTACTGTTCCGTAAGGATCCATAGGGCTCCGTAGAGCTTCGTAGGTTCCCTAGAGGCCTGTGGAGTACCGCAGGAGCCAGTAGTGTTCTGTAGGGGCCCGTAGGGTTCCTTCCATAGGGGCTGGCAGTGTTCCATAGGGTCCTCTAGGGTTGTTTAAGTGCCCGCAGAAGTCTGTAGGAGTCTGTGGGATTCTGTAAGGTTCCGGAGGGTTCTGCAGGGTTCCGTAGGGGCCCGTAGAGTTCCGTAGTGGCTGGTAAAGTTCCGTAGGGCCCTGTGGGGTTCTGTATGGACCTGTAGGGTTCTGTAGGCACCTGCAGTGTTCTGTAGGAGCCCATAGGGTTTTAGTGAGGTTCCGTTGTGTTGCTAAGGGTCTTGTAGAGTGCTGTCGGGTCCTGGAGTATTCTGTAGGGTTCCAGAGGGGCTCGTAGGGTTCCGTCGAAATCTGAAGGGTTCCCTAGGGGCCCGTAGAGTCCCATAGATTTCCGTAGGGGCCTGTAGGGTTGTGTAAGTGCCCGCAGGGGTTGGTAGGAGCTTGTAGGGTGCCATATGTTTCCGGAGGGTTGTGTAGGGTTCCGTAGGGGCCTGTGGTGTTCCCTAGGGGCCTGTAGAGTCTCGTACAGTTTCGGTAGGGTCCTGTAGGTTTCCATAAGCGCCCGCAGAGGTCTGAAGGGGCCCGTACTGTTCCGTAAGGATCCATAGGGTTCCGTAGAGCTTCGTAGGTTCCCTAGAGGCCTGTGGAGTACCGTAGGAGCCAGTAGTGTTCCGTAGGGTCCTCTAGGGTTGAGTAAGTGCCCGCAGGAGTCTGTAGGAATCCGTGGGATTCTGTAAGGTTCTGGAGGGTTCTGCAGGGTTCCGTAGGGGCCCGTAGAGTTCCGTAGTGGCTGGTAAAGTTCCCTAGGGCCCTGTACCGTTCCGTAACTGCCTGCAAGGGTCTTTAGGCTTCCGTAGGGGCTGGTAGGGTTCCATAAAGTTCCGTGGGTTCCTGCAGAGTTCTGCAAGTGCCCGCAAGGGCCTGTAGGGGCGCACAGTGTTTCTGCCAGGTTCCGTAGAGTTCCGTAGGGGCCATATTTTTCTGTAGTGGCTGGTAGTATTCTGTAGGGGTCTGTAGGTTTCCGTAGGCGCCTACAGTGTTCTGTAGGAGCCCATAGGGTTTTAGTGAGGTTCCGTTGTGTTGCTAAGGGTCTTGTAGAGTGCTGTCGGGTCCTGGAGTATTCTGTAGGGTTCCAGAGGGGCTCGTAGGGTTCCGTCGAAATCTGTAGGGTTCCCTAGGGGCCCATAGAGTCCCGTAGATTGCCGTAGGGACCTGTAGGGTTGTGTAAGTGCTCGCAGGGGTTGGTAGGAGCTTGTAGGGTTCCATAAGTTTCCAGAGGGTTGTGTAGGGTTCCGTAGGGGCCTGTGGTGTTCCCTAGGGGCCTGTAGAGTCTCATACGGTTCCGTAGGGCCTGTGGTGTTCCCTAGGGGCCTGTAGAGTCTCGTACAGTTCCGTAGGGTCCTGTAGGTTTCCATAAGTGCCCGCAGAGGTCTGAAGGGGCCCGTACTGTTCCGTAAGGATCCATAGGGCTCCGTAGAGCTTCGTAGGTTCCCTAGAGGCCTGTGGAGTACCGCAGGAGCCAGTAGTGTTCTGTAGGGGCCCGTAGGGTTCCTTCCATAGGGGCTGGCAGTGTTCCATAGGGTCCTCTAGGGTTGTTTAAGTGCCCGCAGAAGTCTGTAGGAGTCTGTGGGATTCTGTAAGGTTCCGGAGGGTTCTGCAGGGTTCCGTAGGGGCCCGTAGAGTTCCGTAGTGGCTGGTAAAGTTCCGTAGGGCCCTGTGGGGTTCTGTATGGACCTGTAGGGTTCTGTAGGCACCTGCAGTGTTCTGTAGGAGCCCATAGGGTTTTAGTGAGGTTCCGTTGTGTTGCTAAGGGTCTTGTAGAGTGCTGTCGGGTCCTGGAGTATTCTGTAGGGTTCCAGAGGGGCTCGTAGGGTTCCGTCGAAATCTGAAGGGTTCCCTAGGGGCCCGTAGAGTCCCATAGATTTCCGTAGGGGCCTGTAGGGTTGTGTAAGTGCCCGCAGGGGTTGGTAGGAGCTTGTAGGGTGCCATATGTTTCCGGAGGGTTGTGTAGGGTTCCGTAGGGGCCTGTGGTGTTCCCTAGGGGCCTGTAGAGTCTCGTACAGTTTCGGTAGGGTCCTGTAGGTTTCCATAAGCGCCCGCAGAGGTCTGAAGGGGCCCGTACTGTTCCGTAAGGATCCATAGGGTTCCGTAGAGCTTCGTAGGTTCCCTAGAGGCCTGTGGAGTACCGTAGGAGCCAGTAGTGTTCCGTAGGGTCCTCTAGGGTTGAGTAAGTGCCCGCAGGAGTCTGTAGGAATCCGTGGGATTCTGTAAGGTTCTGGAGGGTTCTGCAGGGTTCCGTAGGGGCCCGTAGAGTTCCGTAGTGGCTGGTAAAGTTCCCTAGGGCCCTGTACCGTTCCGTAACTGCCTGCAAGGGTCTTTAGGCTTCCGTAGGGGCTGGTAGGGTTCCATAAAGTTCCGTGGGTTCCTGCAGAGTTCTGCAAGTGCCCGCAAGGGCCTGTAGGGGCGCACAGTGTTTCTGCCAGGTTCCGTAGAGTTCCGTAGGGGCCATATTTTTCTGTAGTGGCTGGTAGTATTCTGTAGGGGTCTGTAGGTTTCCGTAGGCGCCTACAGTGTTCTGTAGGAGCCCATAGGGTTTTAGTGAGGTTCCGTTGTGTTGCTAAGGGTCTTGTAGAGTGCTGTCGGGTCCTGGAGTATTCTGTAGGGTTCCAGAGGGGCTCGTAGGGTTCCGTCGAAATCTGTAGGGTTCCCTAGGGGCCCATAGAGTCCCGTAGATTGCCGTAGGGACCTGTAGGGTTGTGTAAGTGCTCGCAGGGGTTGGTAGGAGCTTGTAGGGTTCCATAAGTTTCCAGAGGGTTGTGTAGGGTTCCGTAGGGGCCTGTGGTGTTCCCTAGGGGCCTGTAGAGTCTCATACGGTTCCGTAGGGCCTGTGGTGTTCCCTAGGGGCCTGTAGAGTCTCGTACAGTTCCGTAGGGTCCTGTAGGTTTCCATAAGTGCCCGCAGAGGTCTGAAGGGGCCCGTACTGTTCCGTAAGGATCCATAGGGCTCCGTAGAGCTTCGTAGGTTCCCTAGAGGCCTGTGGAGTACCGCAGGAGCCAGTAGTGTTCTGTAGGGGCCCGTAGGGTTCCTTCCATAGGGGCTGGCAGTGTTCCGTAGGGTCCTCTAGGGTTGTTTAAGTGCCCGCAGAAGTCTGTAGGAGTCTGTGGGATTCTGTAAGGTTCCGGAGGGTTCTGCAGGGTTCCGTAGGGGCCCGTAGAGTTCCGTAGTGGCTGGTAAAGTTCCGTAGGGCCCTGTGGGGTTCTGTATGGACCTGTAGGGTTCTGTAGGCACCTGCAGTGTTCTGTAGGAGCCCATAGGGTTTTAGTGAGGTTCCGTTGTGTTGCTAAGGGTCTTGTAGAGTGCTGTCGGGTCCTGGAGTATTCTGTAGGGTTCCAGAGGGGCTGGTCGGGTTCCGTCGAAATCTGAAGGGTTCCCTAGGGGCCCGTAGAGTCCCATAGATTTCCGTAGGGGCCTGTAGGGTTGTGTAAGTGCCCGCAGGGGTTGGTAGGAGCTTGTAGGGTGCCATATGTTTCCGGAGGGTTGTGTAGGGTTCCGTAGGGGCCTGTGGTGTTCCCTAGGGGCCTGTAGAGTCTCGTACAGTTTCGGTAGGGTCCTGTAGGTTTCCATAAGCGCCCGCAGAGGTCTGAAGGGGCCCGTACTGTTCCGTAAGGATCCATAGGGTTCCGTAGAGCTTCGTAGGTTCCCTAGAGGCCTGTGGAGTACCGCAGGAGCCAGTAGTGTTCCGTAGGGTCCTCTAGGGTTGAGGAAGTGCCCCCAGGAGTCTGTAGGAATCCGTGGGATTCTGTAAGGTTCTGGAGGGTTCTGCAGGGTTCCGTAGGGGCCCGTAGAGTTCCGTAGTGGCTGGTAAAGTTCCCTAGGGCCCTGTACCGTTCCGTAACTGCCTGCAAGGGTCTTTAGGCTTCCGTAGGGGCTGGTAGGGTTCCATAAAGTTCCGTGGGTTCCTGCAGAGTTCTGCAAGTGCCCGCAAGGGCCTGTAGGGGCGCACAGTGTTTCTGCCAGGTTCCGTAGAGTTCCGTAGGGGCCATATTTTTCTGTAGTGGCTGGTAGTATTCTGTAGGGGTCTGTAGGTTTCCGTAGGCACCTACAGTGTTCTGTAGGAGCCCATAGGGTTTTAGTGAGGTTCCGTTGTGTTGCTAAGGGTCTTGTAGAGTGCTGTCGGGTCCTGGAGTATTCTGTAGGGTTCCAGAGGGGCTGGTCGGGTTCCGTCGAAATCTATAGGGTTCCCTAGGGGCCCATAGAGTCCCGTAGATTGCCGTAGGGACCTGTAGGGTTGTGTAAGTGCTCGCAGGGGTTGGTAGGAGCTTGTAGGGTTCCATAAGTTTCCAGAGGGTTGTGTAGGGTTCCGTAGGGGCCTGTGGTGTTCCCTAGGGGCCTGTAGAGTCTCATACGGTTCCGTAGGGCCTGTGATGTTCACTAGGGGCCTGTAGAGTCTCGTACAGTTCCGTAGGGTCCTGTAGGTTTCCATAAGTGCCCGCAGAGGTCTGAAGGGGCCCGTACTGTTCCGTAAGGATCCATAGGGCTCCGTAGAGCTTCGTAGGTTCCCTAGAGGCCTGTGGAGTACCGCAGGAGCCAGTAGTGTTCTGTAGGGGCCCGTAGGGTTCCTTCCATAGGGGCTGGCAGTGTTCCGTAGGGTCCTCTAGGGTTGTTTAAGTGCCCGCAGAAGTCTGTAGGAGTCTGTGGGATTCTGTAAGGTTCCGGAGGGTTCTGCAGGGTTCCGTAGGGGCCCGTAGAGTTCCGTAGTGGCTGGTAAAGTTCCCTAGGGCCCTGTGGGGTTCTGTATGGACCTGTAGGGTTCCGTAGGGGCCTGCAGTGTTCTGTAAGTGCCCGTAGGTGTCTGTAGGGTTCCGTAGGCACCTGCAGTATTCTGTAGGAGCCCATAGGGTTTTAGTGAGGTTCCGTTGTGTTGCTAAGGGTCTTGTAGAGTGCTGTCGGGTCCTGGAGTATTCTGTAGGGTTCCAGAGGGGCTCGTAGGGTTCCGTCGAAATCTGAAGGGTTCCCTAGGGGCCCGTAGAGTCCCATAGATTTCCGTAGGGGCCTGTAGGGTTGTGTAAGTGCCCGCAGGGGTTGGTAGGAGCTTGTAGGGTGCCATATGTTTCCGGAGGGTTGTGTAGGGTTCCGTAGGGGCCTGTGGTGTTCCCTAGGGGCCTGTAGAGTCTCGTACAGTTTCGGTAGGGTCCTGTAGGTTTCCATAAGCGCCCGCAGAGGTCTGAAGGGGCCCGTACTGTTCCGTAAGGATCCATAGGGTTCCGTAGAGCTTCGTAGGTTCCCTAGAGGCCTGTGGAGTACCGTAGGAGCCAGTAGTGTTCCGTAGGGTCCTCTAGGGTTGAGTAAGTGCCCGCAGGAGTCTGTAGGAATCCGTGGGATTCTGTAAGGTTCTGGAGGGTTCTGCAGGGTTCCGTAGGGGCCCGTAGAGTTCCGTAGTGGCTGGTAAAGTTCCCTAGGGCCCTGTACCGTTCCGTAACTGCCTGCAAGGGTCTTTAGGCTTCCGTAGGGGCTGGTAGGGTTCCATAAAGTTCCGTGGGTTCCTGCAGAGTTCTGCAAGTGCCCGCAAGGGCCTCTAGGGGCCCACAGTGTTTCTGCCAGGTTCCGTAGAGTTCCGTAGGGGCCATATTTTTCTATAGTGGCTGGTAGTATTCTGTAGGGGTCTGTAGGTTTCCGTAGGCACCTACAGTGTTCTGTAGGAGCCCATAGGGTTTTAGTGAGGTTCCGTTGTGTTGCTAAGGGTCTTGTAGAGTGCTGTCGGGTCCTGGAGTATTCTGTAGGGTTCCAGAGGGGCTCGTAGGGTTCCGTCGAAATCTGTAGGGTTCCCTAGGGGCCCATAGAGTCCCGTAGATTGCCGTAGGGACCTGTAGGGTTGTGTAAGTGCTCGCAGGGGTTGGTAGGAGCTTGTAGGGTTCCATAAGTTTCCAGAGGGTTGTGTAGGGTTCCGTAGGGGCCTGTGGTGTTCCCTAAGGGCCTGTAGAGTCTCGTACGGTTCCGTAGGGGCCTGTGGTGTTCCCTAGGGGCCTGTAGAGTCTCGTACAGTTCCGTAGGGTCCTGTAGGTTTCCATAAGCGCCCGCAGAGGTCTGAAGGGGCCCGTACTGTTCCGTAAGGATCCATAGGGCTCCGTAGAGCTTCGTAGGTTCCCTAGAGGCCTGTGGAGTACCGCAGGAGCCAGTAGTGTTCTGTAGGGGCCCGTAGGGTTCCTTCCATAGGGGCTGGCAGTGTTCCGTAGGGTCCTCTAGGGTTGTTTAAGTGCCCGCAGAAGTCTGTAGGAGTCTGTGGGATTCTGTAAGGTTCCGGAGGGTTCTGCAGGGTTCCGTAGGGGCCCGTAGAGTTCCGTAGTGGCTGGTAAAGTTCCCTAGGGCCCTGTGGGGTTCTGTATGGACCTGTAGGGTTCCGTAGGGGCCTGCAGTGTTCTGTAAGTGCCCGTAGGTGTCTGTAGGGTTCCGTAGGCACCTGCAGTATTCTGTAGGAGCCCATAGGGTTTTAGTGAGGTTCCGTTGTGTTGCTAAGGGTCTTGTAGAGTGCTGTCGGGTCCTGGAGTATTCTGTAGGGTTCCAGAGGGGCTGGTAGGGTTCCGTCGAAATCTGAAGGGTTCCCTAGGGGCCCGTAGAGTCCCATAGATTTCCGTAGGGACCTGTAGGGTTGTGTAAGTGCCCGCAGGGGTTGGTAGGAGCTTGTAGGGTGCCATATGTTTCCAGAGGGTTGTGTAGGGTTCCGTAGGGGCCTGTGGTGTTTTCTAAGGGCCTGTAGAGTCTCGTACGGTTCCGTAGGGGCCTGTGGTGTTCCCTAGGGGCCTGTAGAGTCTCGTACAGTTCTGTAGGGTCCTGTAGGTTTCCATAAGTGCCCGCAGAGGTCTGAAGGGGCCCGTACTGTTCCGTAAGGATCCATAGGGCTCCGTAGAGCTTCGTAGGTTCCCTAGAGGCCTGTGGAGTACCGCAGGAGCCAGTAGTGTTCTGTAGGGGCCCGTAGGGTTCCTTCCATAGGGGCTGGCAGTGTTCCATAGGGTCCTCTAGGGTTGTTTAAGTGCCCGCAGAAGTCTGTAGGAGTCTGTGGGATTCTGTAAGGTTCCGGAGGGTTCTGCAGGGTTCCGTAGGGGCCCGTAGAGTTCCGTAGTGGCTGGTAAAGTTCCCTAGGGCCCTGTGGGGTTCTGTATGGACCTGTAGGGTTCTGTAGGCACCTGCAGTGTTCTGTAGGAGCCCATAGGGTTTTAGTGAGGTTCCGTTGTGTTGCTAAGGGTCTTGTAGAGTGCTGTCGGGTCCTGGAGTATTCTGTAGGGTTCCAGAGGGGCTGGTCGGGTTCCGTCGAAATCTGAAGGGTTCCCTAGGGGCCCGTAGAGTCCCATAGATTTCCGTAGGGGCCTGTAGGGTTGTGTAAGTGCCCGCAGGGGTTGGTAGGAGCTTGTAGGGTGCCATATGTTTCCGGAGGGTTGTGTAGGGTTCCGTAGGGGCCTGTGGTGTTCCCTAGGGGCCTGTAGAGTCTCGTACAGTTTCGGTAGGGTCCTGTAGGTTTCCATAAGCGCCCGCAGAGGTCTGAAGGGGCCCGTACTGTTCCGTAAGGATCCATAGGGTTCCGTAGAGCTTCGTAGGTTCCCTAGAGGCCTGTGGAGTACCGCAGGAGCCAGTAGTGTTCCGTAGGGTCCTCTAGGGTTGAGGAAGTGCCCCCAGGAGTCTGTAGGAATCCGTGGGATTCTGTAAGGTTCTGGAGGGTTCTGCAGGGTTCCGTAGGGGCCCGTAGAGTTCCGTAGTGGCTGGTAAAGTTCCCTAGGGCCCTGTACCGTTCCGTAACTGCCTGCAAGGGTCTTTAGGCTTCCGTAGGGGCTGGTAGGGTTCCATAAAGTTCCGTGGGTTCCTGCAGAGTTCTGCAAGTGCCCGCAAGGGCCTGTAGGGGCGCACAGTGTTTCTGCCAGGTTCCGTAGAGTTCCGTAGGGGCCATATTTTTCTGTAGTGGCTGGTAGTATTCTGTAGGGGTCTGTAGGTTTCCGTAGGCACCTACAGTGTTCTGTAGGAGCCCATAGGGTTTTAGTGAGGTTCCGTTGTGTTGCTAAGGGTCTTGTAGAGTGCTGTCGGGTCCTGGAGTATTCTGTAGGGTTCCAGAGGGGCTGGTCGGGTTCCGTCGAAATCTATAGGGTTCCCTAGGGGCCCATAGAGTCCCGTAGATTGCCGTAGGGACCTGTAGGGTTGTGTAAGTGCTCGCAGGGGTTGGTAGGAGCTTGTAGGGTTCCATAAGTTTCCAGAGGGTTGTGTAGGGTTCCGTAGGGGCCTGTGGTGTTCCCTAGGGGCCTGTAGAGTCTCATACGGTTCCGTAGGGCCTGTGATGTTCACTAGGGGCCTGTAGAGTCTCGTACAGTTCCGTAGGGTCCTGTAGGTTTCCATAAGTGCCCGCAGAGGTCTGAAGGGGCCCGTACTGTTCCGTAAGGATCCATAGGGCTCCGTAGAGCTTCGTAGGTTCCCTAGAGGCCTGTGGAGTACCGCAGGAGCCAGTAGTGTTCTGTAGGGGCCCGTAGGGTTCCTTCCATAGGGGCTGGCAGTGTTCCGTAGGGTCCTCTAGGGTTGTTTAAGTGCCCGCAGAAGTCTGTAGGAGTCTGTGGGATTCTGTAAGGTTCCGGAGGGTTCTGCAGGGTTCCGTAGGGGCCCGTAGAGTTCCGTAGTGGCTGGTAAAGTTCCCTAGGGCCCTGTGGGGTTCTGTATGGACCTGTAGGGTTCCGTAGGGGCCTGCAGTGTTCTGTAAGTGCCCGTAGGTGTCTGTAGGGTTCCGTAGGCACCTGCAGTATTCTGTAGGAGCCCATAGGGTTTTAGTGAGGTTCCGTTGTGTTGCTAAGGGTCTTGTAGAGTGCTGTCGGGTCCTGGAGTATTCTGTAGGGTTCCAGAGGGGCTCGTAGGGTTCCGTCGAAATCTGAAGGGTTCCCTAGGGGCCCGTAGAGTCCCATAGATTTCCGTAGGGGCCTGTAGGGTTGTGTAAGTGCCCGCAGGGGTTGGTAGGAGCTTGTAGGGTGCCATATGTTTCCGGAGGGTTGTGTAGGGTTCCGTAGGGGCCTGTGGTGTTCCCTAGGGGCCTGTAGAGTCTCGTACAGTTTCGGTAGGGTCCTGTAGGTTTCCATAAGCGCCCGCAGAGGTCTGAAGGGGCCCGTACTGTTCCGTAAGGATCCATAGGGTTCCGTAGAGCTTCGTAGGTTCCCTAGAGGCCTGTGGAGTACCGTAGGAGCCAGTAGTGTTCCGTAGGGTCCTCTAGGGTTGAGTAAGTGCCCGCAGGAGTCTGTAGGAATCCGTGGGATTCTGTAAGGTTCTGGAGGGTTCTGCAGGGTTCCGTAGGGGCCCGTAGAGTTCCGTAGTGGCTGGTAAAGTTCCCTAGGGCCCTGTACCGTTCCGTAACTGCCTGCAAGGGTCTTTAGGCTTCCGTAGGGGCTGGTAGGGTTCCATAAAGTTCCGTGGGTTCCTGCAGAGTTCTGCAAGTGCCCGCAAGGGCCTCTAGGGGCCCACAGTGTTTCTGCCAGGTTCCGTAGAGTTCCGTAGGGGCCATATTTTTCTATAGTGGCTGGTAGTATTCTGTAGGGGTCTGTAGGTTTCCGTAGGCACCTACAGTGTTCTGTAGGAGCCCATAGGGTTTTAGTGAGGTTCCGTTGTGTTGCTAAGGGTCTTGTAGAGTGCTGTCGGGTCCTGGAGTATTCTGTAGGGTTCCAGAGGGGCTCGTAGGGTTCCGTCGAAATCTGTAGGGTTCCCTAGGGGCCCATAGAGTCCCGTAGATTGCCGTAGGGACCTGTAGGGTTGTGTAAGTGCTCGCAGGGGTTGGTAGGAGCTTGTAGGGTTCCATAAGTTTCCAGAGGGTTGTGTAGGGTTCCGTAGGGGCCTGTGGTGTTCCCTAAGGGCCTGTAGAGTCTCGTACGGTTCCGTAGGGGCCTGTGGTGTTCCCTAGGGGCCTGTAGAGTCTCGTACAGTTCCGTAGGGTCCTGTAGGTTTCCATAAGCGCCCGCAGAGGTCTGAAGGGGCCCGTACTGTTCCGTAAGGATCCATAGGGCTCCGTAGAGCTTCGTAGGTTCCCTAGAGGCCTGTGGAGTACCGCAGGAGCCAGTAGTGTTCTGTAGGGGCCCGTAGGGTTCCTTCAATAGGGGCTGGCAGTGTTCCGTAGGGTCCTCTAGGGTTGTTTAAGTGCCCGCAGAAGTCTGTAGGAGTCTGTGGGATTCTGTAAGGTTCCGGAGGGTTCTGCAGGGTTCCGTAGGGGCCCGTAGAGTTCCGTAGTGGCTGGTAAAGTTCCCTAGGGCCCTGTGGGGTTCTGTATGGACCTGTAGGGTTCCGTAGGGGCCTGCAGTGTTCTGTAAGTGCCCGTAGGTGTCTGTAGGGTTCCGTAGGCACCTGCAGTATTCTGTAGGAGCCCATAGGGTTTTAGTGAGGTTCCGTTGTGTTGCTAAGGGTCTTGTAGAGTGCTGTCGGGTCCTGGAGTATTCTGTAGGGTTCCAGAGGGGCTGGTAGGGTTCCGTCGAAATCTGAAGGGTTCCCTAGGGGCCCGTAGAGTCCCATAGATTTCCGTAGGGACCTGTAGGGTTGTGTAAGTGCCCGCAGGGGTTGGTAGGAGCTTGTAGGGTGCCATATGTTTCCAGAGGGTTGTGTAGGGTTCCGTAGGGGCCTGTGGTGTTTTCTAAGGGCCTGTAGAGTCTCGTACGGTTCCGTAGGGGCCTGTGGTGTTCCCTAGGGGCCTGTAGAGTCTCGTACAGTTCTGTAGGGTCCTGTAGGTTTCCATAAGTGCCCGCAGAGGTCTGAAGGGGCCCGTACTGTTCCGTAAGGATCCATAGGGCTCCGTAGAGCTTCGTAGGTTCCCTAGAGGCCTGTGGAGTACCGCAGGAGCCAGTAGTGTTCTGTAGGGGCCCGTAGGGTTCCTTCCATAGGGGCTGGCAGTGTTCCATAGGGTCCTCTAGGGTTGTTTAAGTGCCCGCAGAAGTCTGTAGGAGTCTGTGGGATTCTGTAAGGTTCCGGAGGGTTCTGCAGGGTTCCGTAGGGGCCCGTAGAGTTCCGTAGTGGCTGGTAAAGTTCCCTAGGGCCCTGTGGGGTTCTGTATGGACCTGTAGGGTTCTGTAGGCACCTGCAGTGTTCTGTAGGAGCCCATAGGGTTTTAGTGAGGTTCCGTTGTGTTGCTAAGGGTCTTGTAGAGTGCTGTCGGGTCCTGGAGTATTCTGTAGGGTTCCAGAGGGGCTGGTAGGGTTCCGTCGAAATCTGAAGGGTTCCCTAGGGGCCCGTAGAGTCCCATAGATTTCCGTAGGGGCCTGTAGGGTTGTGTAAGTGCCCGCAGGGGTTGGTAGGAGCTTGTAGGGTGCCATATGTTTCCGGAGGGTTGTGTAGGGTTCCGTAGGGGCCTGTGGTGTTCCCTAAGGGCCTGTAGAGTCTCATACGGTTCCGTAGGGCCTGTGGTGTTCCCTAGGGGCCTGTAGAGTCTCGTACAGTTCCGTAGGGTCCTGTAGGTTTCCATAAGTGCCCGCAGAGGTCTGAAGGGGCCCGTACTGTTCCGTAAGGATCCATAGGGTTCCGTAGAGCTTCGTAGGTTCCCTAGAGGCCTGTGGAGTACCGTAGGAGCCAGTAGTGTTCCGTAGGGTCCTCTAGGGTTGAGTAAGTGCCCGCAGGAGTCTGTAGGAATCCGTGGGATTCTGTAAGGTTCTGGAGGGTTCTGCAGGGTTCCGTAGGGGCCCGTAGAGTTCCGTAGTGGCTGGTAAAGTTCCCTAGGGCCCTGTACCGTTCCGTAACTGCCTGCAAGGGTCTTTAGGCTTCCGTAGGGGCTGGTAGGGTTCCATAAAGTTCCGTGGGTTCCTGCAGAGTTCTGCAAGTGCCCGCAAGGGCCTGTAGGGGCGCACAGTGTTTCTGCCAGGTTCCGTAGAGTTCCGTAGGGGCCATATTTTTCTGTAGTGGCTGGTAGTATTCTGTAGGGGTCTGTAGGTTTCCGTAGGCGCCTACAGTGTTCTGTAGGAGCCCATAGGGTTTTAGTGAGGTTCCGTTGTGTTGCTAAGGGTCTTGTAGAGTGCTGTCGGGTCCTGGAGTATTCTGTAGGGTTCCAGAGGGGCTGGTAGGGTTCCGTCGAAATCTGAAGGGTTCCCTAGGGGCCCGTAGAGTCCCATAGATTTCCGTAGGGGCCTGTAGGGTTGTGTAAGTGCCCGCAGGGGTTGGTAGGAGCTTGTAGGGTGCCATATGTTTCCGGAGGGTTGTGTAGGGTTCCGTAGGGGCCTGTGGTGTTCCCTAAGGGCCTGTAGAGTCTCATACGGTTCCGTAGGGCCTGTGGTGTTCCCTAGGGGCCTGTAGAGTCTCGTACAGTTCCGTAGGGTCCTGTAGGTTTCCATAAGTGCCCGCAGAGGTCTGAAGGGGCCCGTACTGTTCCGTAAGGATCCATAGGGTTCCGTAGAGCTTCGTAGGTTCCCTAGAGGCCTGTGGAGTACCGTAGGAGCCAGTAGTGTTCCGTAGGGTCCTCTAGGGTTGAGTAAGTGCCCGCAGGAGTCTGTAGGAATCCGTGGGATTCTGTAAGGTTCTGGAGGGTTCTGCAGGGTTCCGTAGGGGCCCGTAGAGTTCCGTAGTGGCTGGTAAAGTTCCCTAGGGCCCTGTACCGTTCCGTAACTGCCTGCAAGGGTCTTTAGGCTTCCGTAGGGGCTGGTAGGGTTCCATAAAGTTCCGTGGGTTCCTGCAGAGTTCTGCAAGTGCCCGCAAGGGCCTGTAGGGGCGCACAGTGTTTCTGCCAGGTTCCGTAGAGTTCCGTAGGGGCCATATTTTTCTGTAGTGGCTGGTAGTATTCTGTAGGGGTCTGTAGGTTTCCGTAGGCGCCTACAGTGTTCTGTAGGAGCCCATAGGGTTTTAGTGAGGTTCCGTTGTGTTGCTAAGGGTCTTGTAGAGTGCTGTCGGGTCCTGGAGTATTCTGTAGGGTTCCAGAGGGGCTCGTAGGGTTCCGTCGAAATCTGTAGGGTTCCCTAGGGGCCCATAGAGTCCCGTAGATTGCCGTAGGGACCTGTAGGGTTGTGTAAGTGCTCGCAGGGGTTGGTAGGAGCTTGTAGGGTTCCATAAGTTTCCAGAGGGTTGTGTAGGGTTCCGTAGGGGCCTGTGGTGTTCCCTAAGGGCCTGTAGAGTCTCATACAGTTCCGTAGGGCCTGTGGTGTTCCCTAGGGGCCTGTAGAGTCTCGTACAGTTCCGTAGGGTCCTGTAGGTTTCCATAAGTGCCCGCAGAGGTCTGAAGGGGCCCGTACTGTTCCGTAAGGATCCATAGGGCTCCGTAGAGCTTCGTAGGTTCCCTAGAGGCCTGTGGAGTACCGCAGGAGCCAGTAGTGTTCTGTAGGGGCCCGTAGGGTTCCTTCCATAGGGGCTGGCAGTGTTCCATAGGGTCCTCTAGGGTTGTTTAAGTGCCCGCAGAAGTCTGTAGGAGTCTGTGGGATTCTGTAAGGTTCCGGAGGGTTCTGCAGGGTTCCGTAGGGGCCCGTAGAGTTCCGTAGTGGCTGGTAAAGTTCCATAGGGCCCTGTGGGGTTCTGTATGGACCTGTAGGGTTCTGTAGGCACCTGCAGTGTTCTGTAGGAGCCCATAGGGTTTTAGTGAGGTTCCGTTGTGTTGCTAAGGGTCTTGTAGAGTGCTGTCGGGTCCTGGAGTATTCTGTAGGGTTCCAGAGGGGCTGGTCGGGTTCCGTCGAAATCTGAAGGGTTCCCTAGGGGCCCGTAGAGTCCCATAGATTTCCGTAGGGGCCTGTAGGGTTGTGTAAGTGCCCGCAGGGGTTGGTAGGAGCTTGTAGGGTGCCATATGTTTCCGGAGGGTTGTGTAGGGTTCCGTAGGGGCCTGTGGTGTTCCCTAGGGGCCTGTAGAGTCTCGTACAGTTTCGGTAGGGTCCTGTAGGTTTCCATAAGCGCCCGCAGAGGTCTGAAGGGGCCCGTACTGTTCCGTAAGGATCCATAGGGTTCCGTAGAGCTTCGTAGGTTCCCTAGAGGCCTGTGGAGTACCGTAGGAGCCAGTAGTGTTCCGTAGGGTCCTCTAGGGTTGAGTAAGTGCCCGCAGGAGTCTGTAGGAATCCGTGGGATTCTGTAAGGTTCTGGAGGGTTCTGCAGGGTTCCGTAGGGGCCCGTAGAGTTCCGTAGTGGCTGGTAAAGTTCCCTAGGGCCCTGTACCGTTCCGTAACTGCCTGCAAGGGTCTTTAGGCTTCCGTAGGGGCTGGTAGGGTTCCATAAAGTTCCGTGGGTTCCTGCAGAGTTCTGCAAGTGCCCGCAAGGGCCTGTAGGGGCGCACAGTGTTTCTGCCAGGTTCCGTAGAGTTCCGTAGGGGCCATATTTTTCTGTAGTGGCTGGTAGTATTCTGTAGGGGTCTGTAGGTTTCCGTAGGCACCTACAGTGTTCTGTAGGAGCCCATAGGGTTTTAGTGAGGTTCCGTTGTGTTGCTAAGGGTCTTGTAGAGTGCTGTCGGGTCCTGGAGTATTCTGTAAAGTTCCAGAGGGGCTCGTAGGGTTCCGTCGAAATCTGTAGGGTTCCCTAGGGGCCCATAGAGTCCCGTAGATTGCCGTAGGGACCTGTAGGGTTGTGTAAGTGCTCGCAGGGGTTGGTAGGAGCTTGTAGGGTTCCATAAGTTTCCAGAGGGTTGTGTAGGGTTCCGTAGGGGCCTGTGGTGTTCCCTAAGGGCCTGTAGAGTCTCGTACGGTTCCGTAGGGGCCTGTGGTGTTCCCTAGGGGCCTGTAGAGTCTCGTACAGTTCCGTAGGGTCCTGTAGGTTTCCATAAGTGCCCGCAGAGGTCTGAAGGGGCCCGTACTGTTCCGTAAGGATCCATAGGGCTCCGTAGAGCTTCGTAGGTTCCCTAGAGGCCTGTGGAGTACCGCAGGAGCCAGTAGTGTTCTGTAGGGGCCCGTAGGGTTCCTTCCATAGGGGCTGGCAGTGTTCCGTAGGGTCCTCTAGGGTTGTTTAAGTGCCCGCAGAAGTCTGTAGGAGTCTGTGGGATTCTGTAAGGTTCCGGAGGGTTCTGCAGGGTTCCGTAGGGGCCCGTAGAGTTCCGTAGTGGCTGGTAAAGTTCCGTAGGGCCCTGTGGGGTTCTGTATGGACCTGTAGGGTTCCGTAGGGGCCTGCAGTGTTCTGTAAGTGCCCGTAGGTGTCTGTAGGGTTCCGTAGGCACCTGCAGTATTCTGTAGGAGCCCATAGGGTTTTAGTGAGGTTCCGTTGTGTTGCTAAGGGTCTTGTAGAGTGCTGTCGGGTCCTGGAGTATTCTGTAGGGTTCCAGAGGGGCTGGTCGGGTTCCGTCGAAATCTGAAGGGTTCCCTAGGGGCCCGTAGAGTCCCATAGATTTCCGTAGGGGCCTGTAGGGTTGTGTAAGTGCCCGCAGGGGTTGGTAGGAGCTTGTAGGGTGCCATATGTTTCCGGAGGGTTGTGTAGGGTTCCGTAGGGGCCTGTGGTGTTCCCTAGGGGCCTGTAGAGTCTCGTACAGTTTCGGTAGGGTCCTGTAGGTTTCCATAAGCGCCCGCAGAGGTCTGAAGGGGCCCGTACTGTTCCGTAAGGATCCATAGGGTTCCGTAGAGCTTCGTAGGTTCCCTAGAGGCCTGTGGAGTACCGTAGGAGCCAGTAGTGTTCCGTAGGGTCCTCTAGGGTTGAGTAAGTGCCCGCAGGAGTCTGTAGGAATCCGTGGGATTCTGTAAGGTTCTGGAGGGTTCTGCAGGGTTCCGTAGGGGCCCGTAGAGTTCCGTAGTGGCTGGTAAAGTTCCCTAGGGCCCTGTACCGTTCCGTAACTGCCTGCAAGGGTCTTTAGGCTTCTGTAGGGGCTGGTAGGGTTCCATAAAGTTCCGTGGGTTCCTGCAGAGTTCTGCAAGTGCCCGCAAGGGCCTGTAGGGGCGCACAGTGTTTCTGCCAGGTTCCGTAGAGTTCCGTAGGGGCCATATTTTTCTGTAGTGGCTGGTAGTATTCTGTAGGGGTCTGTAGGTTTCCGTAGGCACCTACAGTGTTCTGTAGGAGCCCATAGGGTTTTAGTGAGGTTCCGTTGTGTTGCTAAGGGTCTTGTAGAGTGCTGTCGGGTCCTGGAGTATTCTGTAGGGTTCCAGAGGGGCTGGTCGGTTTCCGTCGAAATCTATAGGGTTCCCTAGGGGCCCATAGAGTCCCGTAGATTGCCGTAGGGACCTGTAGGGTTGTGTAAGTGCTCGCAGGGGTTGGTAGGAGCTTGTAGGGTTCCATAAGTTTCCAGAGGGTTGTGTAGGGTTCCGTAGGGGCCTGTGGTGTTCCCTAGGGGCCTGTAGAGTCTCATACGGTTCCGTAGGGCCTGTGGTGTTCCCTAGGGGCCTGTAGAGTCTCGTACAGTTCCGTAGGGTCCTGTAGGTTTCCATAAGTGCCCGCAGAGGTCTGAATGGGCCCGTACTGTTCCGTGAGGATCCATAGGGCTCCGTAGAGCTTCGTAGGTTCCCTAGAGGCCTGTGGAGTACCGCAGGAGCCAGTAGTGTTCTGTAGGGGCCCGTAGGGTTCCTTCCATAGGGGCTGGCAGTGTTCCATAGGGTCCTCTAGGGTTGTTTAAGTGCCCGCAGAAGTCTGTAGGAGTCTGTGGGATTCTGTAAGGTTCCGGAGGGTTCTGCAGGGTTCCGTAGGGGCCCGTAGAGTTCCGTAGTGGCTGGTAAAGTTCCGTAGGGCCCTGTGGGGTTCTGTATGGACCTGTAGGGTTCTGTAGGCACCTGCAGTGTTCTGTAGGAGCCCATAGGGTTTTAGTGAGGTTCCGTTGTGTTGCTAAGGGTCTTGTAGAGTGCTGTCGGGTCCTGGAGTATTCTGTAGGGTTCCAGAGGGGCTGGTAGGGTTCCGTCGAAATCTGAAGGGTTCCCTAGGGGCCCGTAGAGTCCCATAGATTTCCGTAGGGGCCTGTAGGGTTGTGTAAGTGCCCGCAGGGGTTGGTAGGAGCTTGTAGGGTGCCATATGTTTCCGGAGGGTTGTGTAGGGTTCCGTAGGGGCCTGTGGTGTTCCCTAGGGGCCTGTAGAGTCTCGTACAGTTTCGGTAGGGTCCTGTAGGTTTCCATAAGCGCCCGCAGAGGTCTGAAGGGGCCCGTACTGTTCCGTAAGGATCCATAGGGTTCCGTAGAGCTTCGTAGGTTCCCTAGAGGCCTGTGGAGTACCGCAGGAGCCAGTAGTGTTCCGTAGGGTCCTCTAGGGTTGAGTAAGTGCCCGCAGGAGTCTGTAGGAATCCGTGGGATTCTGTAAGGTTCTGGAGGGTTCTGCAGGGTTCCGTAGGGGCCCGTAGAGTTCCGTAGTGGCTGGTAAAGTTCCCTAGGGCCCTGTACCGTTCCGTAACTGCCTGCAAGGGTCTTTAGGCTTCCGTAGGGGCTGGTAGGGTTCCATAAAGTTCCGTGGGTTCCTGCAGAGTTCTGCAAGTGCCCGCAAGGGCCTGTAGGGGCGCACAGTGTTTCTGCCAGGTTCCGTAGAGTTCCGTAGGGGCCATATTTTTCTGTAGTGGCTGGTAGTATTCTGTAGGGGTCTGTAGGTTTCCGTAGGCACCTACAGTGTTCTGTAGGAGCCCATAGGGTTTTAGTGAGGTTCCGTTGTGTTGCTAAGGGTCTTGTAGAGTGCTGTCGGGTCCTGGAGTATTCTGTAGGGTTCCAGAGGGGCTCGTAGGGTTCCGTCGAAATCTGTAGGGTTCCCTAGGGGCCCATAGAGTCCCGTAGATTGCCGTAGGGACCTGTAGGGTTGTGTAAGTGCTCGCAGGGGTTGGTAGGAGCTTGTAGGGTTCCATAAGTTTCCAGAGGGTTGTGTAGGGTTCCGTAGGGGCCTGTGGTGTTCCCTAAGGGCCTGTAGAGTCTCGTACGGTTCCGTAGGGGCCTGTGGTGTTCCCTAGGGGCCTGTAGAGTCTCGTACAGTTCCGTAGGGTCCTGTAGGTTTCCATAAGTGCCCGCAGAGGTCTGAAGGGGCCCGTACTGTTCCGTAAGGATCCATAGGGCTCCGTAGAGCTTCGTAGGTTCCCTAGAGGCCTGTGGAGTACCGCAGGAGCCAGTAGTGTTCTGTAGGGGCCCGTAGGGTTCCTTCCATAGGGGCTGGCAGTGTTCCGTAGGGTCCTCTAGGGTTGTTTAAGTGCCCGCAGAAGTCTGTAGGAGTCTGTGGGATTCTGTAAGGTTCCGGAGGGTTCTGCAGGGTTCCGTAGGGGCCCGTAGAGTTCCGTAGTGGCTGGTAAAGTTCCGTAGGGCCCTGTGGGGTTCTGTATGGACCTGTAGGGTTCCGTAGGGGCCTGCAGTGTTCTGTAAGTGCCCGTAGGTGTCTGTAGGGTTCCGTAGGCACCTGCAGTGTTCTGTAGGAGCCCATAGGGTTTTAGTGAGGTTCCGTTGTGTTGCTAAGGGTCTTGTAGAGTGCTGTCGGGTCCTGGAGTATTCTGTAGGGTTCCAGAGGGGCTGGTCGGTTTCCGTCGAAATCTGAAGGGTTCCCTAGGGGCCCGTAGAGTCCCATAGATTTCCGTAGGGGCCTGTAGGGTTGTGTAAGTGCCCGCAGGGGTTGGTAGGAGCTTGTAGGGTGCCATATGTTTCCGGAGGGTTGTGTAGGGTTCCGTAGGGGCCTGTGGTGTTCCCTAGGGGCCTGTAGAGTCTCGTACAGTTTCGGTAGGGTCCTGTAGGTTTCCATAAGCGCCCGCAGAGGTCTGAAGGGGCCCGTACTGTTCCGTAAGGATCCATAGGGTTCCGTAGAGCTTCGTAGGTTCCCTAGAGGCCTGTGGAGTACCGTAGGAGCCAGTAGTGTTCCGTAGGGTCCTCTAGGGTTGAGTAAGTGCCCGCAGGAGTCTGTAGGAATCCGTGGGATTCTGTAAGGTTCTGGAGGGTTCTGCAGGGTTCCGTAGGGGCCCGTAGAGTTCCGTAGTGGCTGGTAAAGTTCCCTAGGGCCCTGTACCGTTCCGTAACTGCCTGCAAGGGTCTTTAGGCTTCTGTAGGGGCTGGTAGGGTTCCATAAAGTTCCGTGGGTTCCTGCAGAGTTCTGCAAGTGCCCGCAAGGGCCTGTAGGGGCGCACAGTGTTTCTGCCAGGTTCCGTAGAGTTCCGTAGGGGCCATATTTTTCTGTAGTGGCTGGTAGTATTCTGTAGGGGTCTGTAGGTTTCCGTAGGCACCTACAGTGTTCTGTAGGAGCCCATAGGGTTTTAGTGAGGTTCCGTTGTGTTGCTAAGGGTCTTGTAGAGTGCTGTCGGGTCCTGGAGTATTCTGTAGGGTTCCAGAGGGGCTGGTCGGTTTCCGTCGAAATCTATAGGGTTCCCTAGGGGCCCATAGAGTCCCGTAGATTGCCGTAGGGACCTGTAGGGTTGTGTAAGTGCTCGCAGGGGTTGGTAGGAGCTTGTAGGGTTCCATAAGTTTCCAGAGGGTTGTGTAGGGTTCCGTAGGGGCCTGTGGTGTTCCCTAGGGGCCTGTAGAGTCTCATACGGTTCCGTAGGGCCTGTGGTGTTCCCTAGGGGCCTGTAGAGTCTCGTACAGTTCCGTAGGGTCCTGTAGGTTTCCATAAGTGCCCGCAGAGGTCTGAATGGGCCCGTACTGTTCCGTGAGGATCCATAGGGCTCCGTAGAGCTTCGTAGGTTCCCTAGAGGCCTGTGGAGTACCGCAGGAGCCAGTAGTGTTCTGTAGGGGCCCGTAGGGTTCCTTCCATAGGGGCTGGCAGTGTTCCATAGGGTCCTCTAGGGTTGTTTAAGTGCCCGCAGAAGTCTGTAGGAGTCTGTGGGATTCTGTAAGGTTCCGGAGGGTTCTGCAGGGTTCCGTAGGGGCCCGTAGAGTTCCGTAGTGGCTGGTAAAGTTCCGTAGGGCCCTGTGGGGTTCTGTATGGACCTGTAGGGTTCTGTAGGCACCTGCAGTGTTCTGTAGGAGCCCATAGGGTTTTAGTGAGGTTCCGTTGTGTTGCTAAGGGTCTTGTAGAGTGCTGTCGGGTCCTGGAGTATTCTGTAGGGTTCCAGAGGGGCTGGTAGGGTTCCGTCGAAATCTGAAGGGTTCCCTAGGGGCCCGTAGAGTCCCATAGATTTCCGTAGGGGCCTGTAGGGTTGTGTAAGTGCCCGCAGGGGTTGGTAGGAGCTTGTAGGGTGCCATATGTTTCCGGAGGGTTGTGTAGGGTTCCGTAGGGGCCTGTGGTGTTCCCTAGGGGCCTGTAGAGTCTCGTACAGTTTCGGTAGGGTCCTGTAGGTTTCCATAAGCGCCCGCAGAGGTCTGAAGGGGCCCGTACTGTTCCGTAAGGATCCATAGGGTTCCGTAGAGCTTCGTAGGTTCCCTAGAGGCCTGTGGAGTACCGCAGGAGCCAGTAGTGTTCCGTAGGGTCCTCTAGGGTTGAGTAAGTGCCCGCAGGAGTCTGTAGGAATCCGTGGGATTCTGTAAGGTTCTGGAGGGTTCTGCAGGGTTCCGTAGGGGCCCGTAGAGTTCCGTAGTGGCTGGTAAAGTTCCCTAGGGCCCTGTACCGTTCCGTAACTGCCTGCAAGGGTCTTTAGGCTTCCGTAGGGGCTGGTAGGGTTCCATAAAGTTCCGTGGGTTCCTGCAGAGTTCTGCAAGTGCCCGCAAGGGCCTGTAGGGGCGCACAGTGTTTCTGCCAGGTTCCGTAGAGTTCCGTAGGGGCCATATTTTTCTGTAGTGGCTGGTAGTATTCTGTAGGGGTCTGTAGGTTTCCGTAGGCACCTACAGTGTTCTGTAGGAGCCCATAGGGTTTTAGTGAGGTTCCGTTGTGTTGCTAAGGGTCTTGTAGAGTGCTGTCGGGTCCTGGAGTATTCTGTAGGGTTCCAGAGGGGCTCGTAGGGTTCCGTCGAAATCTGTAGGGTTCCCTAGGGGCCCATAGAGTCCCGTAGATTGCCGTAGGGACCTGTAGGGTTGTGTAAGTGCTCGCAGGGGTTGGTAGGAGCTTGTAGGGTTCCATAAGTTTCCAGAGGGTTGTGTAGGGTTCCGTAGGGGCCTGTGGTGTTCCCTAAGGGCCTGTAGAGTCTCGTACGGTTCCGTAGGGGCCTGTGGTGTTCCCTAGGGGCCTGTAGAGTCTCGTACAGTTCCGTAGGGTCCTGTAGGTTTCCATAAGTGCCCGCAGAGGTCTGAAGGGGCCCGTACTGTTCCGTAAGGATCCATAGGGCTCCGTAGAGCTTCGTAGGTTCCCTAGAGGCCTGTGGAGTACCGCAGGAGCCAGTAGTGTTCTGTAGGGGCCCGTAGGGTTCCTTCCATAGGGGCTGGCAGTGTTCCGTAGGGTCCTCTAGGGTTGTTTAAGTGCCCGCAGAAGTCTGTAGGAGTCTGTGGGATTCTGTAAGGTTCCGGAGGGTTCTGCAGGGTTCCGTAGGGGCCCGTAGAGTTCCGTAGTGGCTGGTAAAGTTCCGTAGGGCCCTGTGGGGTTCTGTATGGACCTGTAGGGTTCCGTAGGGGCCTGCAGTGTTCTGTAAGTGCCCGTAGGTGTCTGTAGGGTTCCGTAGGCACCTGCAGTGTTCTGTAGGAGCCCATAGGGTTTTAGTGAGGTTCCGTTGTGTTGCTAAGGGTCTTGTAGAGTGCTGTCGGGTCCTGGAGTATTCTGTAGGGTTCCAGAGGGGCTGGTAGGGTTCCGTCGAAATCTGAAGGGTTCCCTAGGGGCCCGTAGAGTCCCATAGATTTCCGTAGGGGCCTGTAGGGTTGTGTAAGTGCCCGCAGGGGTTGGTAGGAGCTTGTAGGGTGCCATATGTTTCCGGAGGGTTGTGTAGGGTTCCGTAGGGGCCTGTGGTGTTCCCTAGGGGCCTGTAGAGTCTCGTACAGTTTCGGTAGGGTCCTGTAGGTTTCCATAAGCGCCCGCAGAGGTCTGAAGGGGCCCGTACTGTTCCGTAAGGATCCATAGGGTTCCGTAGAGCTTCGTAGGTTCCCTAGAGGCCTGTGGAGTACCGCAGGAGCCAGTAGTGTTCCGTAGGGTCCTCTAGGGTTGAGTAAGTGCCCGCAGGAGTCTGTAGGAATCCGTGGGATTCTGTAAGGTTCTGGAGGGTTCTGCAGGGTTCCGTAGGGGCCCGTAGAGTTCCGTAGTGGCTGGTAAAGTTCCCTAGGGCCCTGTACCGTTCCGTAACTGCCTGCAAGGGTCTTTAGGCTTCCGTAGGGGCTGGTAGGGTTCCATAAAGTTCCGTGGGTTCCTGCAGAGTTCTGCAAGTGCCCGCAAGGGCCTGTAGGGGCGCACAGTGTTTCTGCCAGGTTCCGTAGAGTTCCGTAGGGGCCATATTTTTCTGTAGTGGCTGGTAGTATTCTGTAGGGGTCTGTAGGTTTCCGTAGGCACCTACAGTGTTCTGTAGGAGCCCATAGGGTTTTAGTGAGGTTCCGTTGTGTTGCTAAGGGTCTTGTAGAGTGCTGTCGGGTCCTGGAGTATTCTGTAGGGTTCCAGAGGGGCTCGTAGGGTTCCGTCGAAATCTGTAGGGTTCCCTAGGGGCCCATAGAGTCCCGTAGATTGCCGTAGGGACCTGTAGGGTTGTGTAAGTGCTCGCAGGGGTTGGTAGGAGCTTGTAGGGTTCCATAAGTTTCCAGAGGGTTGTGTAGGGTTCCGTAGGGGCCTGTGGTGTTCCCTAAGGGCCTGTAGAGTCTCGTACGGTTCCGTAGGGGCCTGTGGTGTTCCCTAGGGGCCTGTAGAGTCTCGTACAGTTCCGTAGGGTCCTGTAGGTTTCCATAAGTGCCCGCAGAGGTCTGAAGGGGCCCGTACTGTTCCGTAAGGATCCATAGGGCTCCGTAGAGCTTCGTAGGTTCCCTAGAGGCCTGTGGAGTACCGCAGGAGCCAGTAGTGTTCTGTAGGGGCCCGTAGGGTTCCTTCCATAGGGGCTGGCAGTGTTCCGTAGGGTCCTCTAGGGTTGTTTAAGTGCCCGCAGAAGTCTGTAGGAGTCTGTGGGATTCTGTAAGGTTCCGGAGGGTTCTGCAGGGTTCCGTAGGGGCCCGTAGAGTTCCGTAGTGGCTGGTAAAGTTCCGTAGGGCCCTGTGGGGTTCTGTATGGACCTGTAGGGTTCCGTAGGGGCCTGCAGTGTTCTGTAAGTGCCCGTAGGTGTCTGTAGGGTTCCGTAGGCACCTGCAGTGTTCTGTAGGAGCCCATAGGGTTTTAGTGAGGTTCCGTTGTGTTGCTAAGGGTCTTGTAGAGTGCTGTCGGGTCCTGGAGTATTCTGTAGGGTTCCAGAGGGGCTCGTAGGGTTCCGTCGAAATCTGAAGGGTTCCCTAGGGGCCCGTAGAGTCCCATAGATTTCCGTAGGGGCCTGTAGGGTTGTGTAAGTGCCCGCAGGGGTTGGTAGGAGCTTGTAGGGTGCCATATGTTTCCGGAGGGTTGTGTAGGGTTCCGTAGGGGCCTGTGGTGTTCCCTAGGGGCCTGTAGAGTCTCGTACAGTTTCGGTAGGGTCCTGTAGGTTTCCATAAGCGCCCGCAGAGGTCTGAAGGGGCCCGTACTGTTCCGTAAGGATCCATAGGGTTCCGTAGAGCTTCGTAGGTTCCCTAGAGGCCTGTGGAGTACCGCAGGAGCCAGTAGTGTTCCGTAGGGTCCTCTAGGGTTGAGTAAGTGCCCGCAGGAGTCTGTAGGAATCCGTGGGATTCTGTAAGGTTCTGGAGGGTTCTGCAGGGTTCCGTAGGGGCCCGTAGAGTTCCGTAGTGGCTGGTAAAGTTCCCTAGGGCCCTGTACCGTTCCGTAACTGCCTGCAAGGGTCTTTAGGCTTCCGTAGGGGCTGGTAGGGTTCCATAAAGTTCCGTGGGTTCCTGCAGAGTTCTGCAAGTGCCCGCAAGGGCCTGTAGGGGCGCACAGTGTTTCTGCCAGGTTCCGTAGAGTTCCGTAGGGGCCATATTTTTCTGTAGTGGCTGGTAGTATTCTGTAGGGGTCTGTAGGTTTCCGTAGGCACCTACAGTGTTCTGTAGGAGCCCATAGGGTTTTAGTGAGGTTCCGTTGTGTTGCTAAGGGTCTTGTAGAGTGCTGTCGGGTCCTGGAGTATTCTGTAGGGTTCCAGAGGGGCTCGTAGGGTTCCGTCGAAATCTGTAGGGTTCCCTAGGGGCCCATAGAGTCCCGTAGATTGCCGTAGGGACCTGTAGGGTTGTGTAAGTGCTCGCAGGGGTTGGTAGGAGCTTGTAGGGTTCCATAAGTTTCCAGAGGGTTGTGTAGGGTTCCGTAGGGGCCTGTGGTGTTCCCTAAGGGCCTGTAGAGTCTCGTACGGTTCCGTAGGGGCCTGTGGTGTTCCCTAGGGGCCTGTAGAGTCTTGTACAGTTCCGTAGGGTCCTGTAGGTTTCCATAAGTGCCCGCAGAGGTCTGAATGGGCCCGTACTGTTCCGTAAGGATCCATAGGGCTCCGTAGAGCTTCGTAGGTTCCCTAGAGGCCTGTGGAGTACCGCAGGAGCCAGTAGTGTTCTGTAGGGGCCCGTAGGGTTCCTTCCATAGGGGCTGGCAGTGTTCCGTAGGGTCCTCTAGGGTTGTTTAAGTGCCCGCAGAAGTCTGTAGGAGTCTGTGGGATTCTGTAAGGTTCCGGAGGGTTCTGCAGGGTTCCGTAGGGGCCCGTAGAGTTCCGTAGTGGCTGGTAAAGTTCCGTAGGGCCCTGTGGGGTTCTGTATGGACCTGTAGGGTTCCGTAGGGGCCTGCAGTGTTCTGTAAGTGCCCGTAGGTGTCTGTAGGGTTCCGTAGGCACCTGCAGTATTCTGTAGGAGCCCATAGGGTTTTAGTGAGGTTCCGTTGTGTTGCTAAGGGTCTTGTAGAGTGCTGTCGGGTCCTGGAGTATTCTGTAGGGTTCCAGAGGGGCTGGTAGGGTTCCGTCGAAATCTGAAGGGTTCCCTAGGGGCCCGTAGAGTCCCATAGATTTCCGTAGGGGCCTGTAGGGTTGTGTAAGTGCCCGCAGGGGTTGGTAGGAGCTTGTAGGGTGCCATATGTTTCTGGAGGGTTGTGTAGGGTTCCGTAGGGGCCTGTGGTGTTCCCTAGGGGCCTGTAGAGTCTCGTACAGTTTCGGTAGGGTCCTGTAGGTTTCCATAAGCACCCGCAGAGGTCTGAAGGGGCCCGTACTGTTCCGTAAGGATCCATAGGGTTCCGTAGAGCTTCGTAGGTTCCCTAGAGGCCTGTGGAGTACCGTAGGAGCCAGTAGTGTTCCGTAGGGTCCTCTAGGGTTGAGTAAGTGCCCGCAGGAGTCTGTAGGAATCCGTGGGATTCTGTAAGGTTCTGGAGGGTTCTGCAGGGTTCCGTAGGGGCCCGTAGAGTTCCGTAGTGGCTGGTAAAGTTCCCTAGGGCCCTGTACCGTTCCGTAACTGCCTGCAAGGGTCTTTAGGCTTCCGTAGGGGCTGGTAGGGTTCCATAAAGTTCCGTGGGTTCCTGCAGAGTTCTGCAAGTGCCCGCAAGGGCCTGTAGGGGCGCACAGTGTTTCTGCCAGGTTCCGTAGAGTTCCGTAGGGGCCATATTTTTCTGTAGTGGCTGGTAGTATTCTGTAGGGGTCTGTAGGGTTCCGTAGGCACCTACAGTGTTCTGTAGGAGCCCATAGGGTTTTAGTGAGGTTCCGTTGTGTTGCTAAGGGTCTTGTAGAGTGCTGTCGGGTCCTGGAGTATTCTGTAGGGTTCCAGAGGGGCTCGTAGGGTTCCGTCGAAATCTGTAGGGTTCCCTAGGGGCCCATAGAGTCCCGTAGATTGCCGTAGGGACCTGTAGGGTTGTGTAAGTGCTCGCAGGGGTTGGTAGGAGCTTGTAGGGTTCCATAAGTTTCCAGAGGGTTGTGTAGGGTTCCGTAGGGGCCTGTGGTGTTCCCTAAGGGCCTGTAGAGTCTCGTACGGTTCCGTAGGGGCCTGTGGTGTTCCCTAGGGGCCTGTAGAGTCTCGTACAGTTCCGTAGGGTCCTGTAGGTTTCCATAAGCGCCCGCAGAGGTCTGAAGGGGCCCGTACTGTTCCGTAAGGATCCATAGGGCTCCGTAGAGCTTCGTAGGTTCCCTAGAGGCCTCTGGAGTACCGCAGGAGCCAGTAGTGTTCTGTAGGGGCCCGTAGGGTTCCTTCCATAGGGGCTGGCAGTGTTCCGTAGGGTCCTCTAGGGTTGTTTAAGTGCCCGCAGAAGTCTGTAGGAGTCTGTGGGATTCTGTAAGGTTCCGGAGGGTTCTGCAGGGTTCCGTAGGGGCCCGTAGAGTTCCGTAGTGGCTGGTAAAGTTCCCTAGGGCCCTGTGGGGTTCTGTATGGACCTGTAGCGTTCCGTAGGGGCCTGCAGTGTTCTGTAAGTGCCCGTAGGTGTCTGTAGGGTTCCGTAGGCACCTGCAGTATTCTGTAGGAGCCCATAGGGTTTTAGTGAGGTTCCGTTGTGTTGCTAAGGGTCTTGTAGAGTGCTGTCGGGTCCTGGAGTATTCTGTAGGGTTCCAGAGGGGCTGGTCGGGTTCCGTCGAAATCTGAAGGGTTCCCTAGGGGCCCGTAGAGTCCCATAGATTTCCGTAGGGGCCTGTAGGGTTGTGTAAGTGCCCGCAGGGGTTGGTAGGAGCTTGTAGGGTGCCATATGTTTCCGGAGGGTTGTATAGGGTTCCGTAGGGGCCTGTGGTGTTCCCTAGGGGCCTGTAGAGTCTCGTACAGTTTCGGTAGGGTCCTGTAGGTTTCCATAAGCGCCCGCAGAGGTCTGAAGGGGCCCGTACTGTTCCGTAAGGATCCATAGGGTTCCGTAGAGCTTCGTAGGTTCCCTAGAGGCCTGTGGAGTACCGTAGGAGCCAGTAGTGTTCCGTAGGGTCCTCTAGGGTTGAGTAAGTGCCCGCAGGAGTCTGTAGGAATCCGTGGGATTCTGTAAGGTTCTGGAGGGTTCTGCAGGGTTCCGTAGGGGCCCATAGAGTTCCGTAGTGGCTGGTAAAGTTCCCTAGGGCCCTGTACCGTTCCGTAACTGCCTGCAAGGGTCTTTAGGCTTCCGTAGGGGCTGGTAGGGTTCCATAAAGTTCCGTGGGTTCCTGCAGAGTTCTGCAAGTGCCCGCAAGGGCCTCTAGGGGCCCACAGTGTTTCTGCCAGGTTCCGTAGAGTTCCGTAGGGGCCATATTTTTCTGTAGTGGCTGGTAGTATTCTGTAGGGGTCTGTAGGGTTCCGTAGGCACCTACAGTGTTCTGTAGGAGCCCATAGGGTTTTAGTGAGGTTCCGTTGTGTTGCTAAGGGTCTTGTAGAGTGCTGTCGGGTCCTGGAGTATTCTGTAGGGTTCCAGAGGGGCTCGTAGGGTTCCGTCGAAATCTGTAGGGTTCCCTAGGGGCCCATAGAGTCCCGTAGATTGCCGTAGGGACCTGTAGGGTTGTGTAAGTGCTCGCAGGGGTTGGTAGGAGCTTGTAGGGTTCCATAAGTTTCCAGAGGGTTGTGTAGGGTTCCGTAGGGGCCTGTGGTGTTCCCTAAGGGCCTGTAGAGTCTCGTACGGTTCCGTAGGGGCCTGTGGTGTTCCCTAGGGGCCTGTAGAGTCTCGTACAGTTCTGTAGGGTCCTGTAGGTTTCCATAAGTGCCCGCAGAGGTCTGAAGGGGCCCGTACTGTTCCGTAAGGATCCATAGGGCTCCGTAGAGCTTCGTAGGTTCCCTAGAGGCCTGTGGAGTACCGCAGGAGCCAGTAGTGTTCTGTAGGGGCCCGTAGGGTTCCTTCCATAGGGGCTGGCAGTGTTCCGTAGGGTCCTCTAGGGTTGTTTAAGTGCCCGCAGAAGTCTGTAGGAGTCTGTGGGATTCTGTAAGGTTCCGGAGGGTTCTGCAGGGTTCCGTAGGGGCCCGTAGAGTTCCGTAGTGGCTGGTAAAGTTCCCTAGGGCCCTGTGGGGTTCTGTATGGACCTGTAGGGTTCCGTAGGGGCCTGCAGTGTTCTGTAAGTGCCCGTAGGTGTCTGTAGGGTTCCGTAGGCACCTGCAGTATTCTGTAGGAGCCCATAGGGTTTTAGTGAGGTTCCGTTGTGTTGCTAAGGGTCTTGTAGAGTGCTGTCGGGTCCTGGAGTATTCTGTAGGGTTCCAGAGGGGCTGGTAGGGTTCCGTCGAAATCTGAAGGGTTCCCTAGGGGCCCGTAGAGTCCCATAGATTTCCGTAGGGGCCTGTAGGGTTGTGTAAGTGCCCGCAGGGGTTGGTAGGAGCTTGTAGGGTGCCATATGTTTCCGGAGGGTTGTGTAGGGTTCCGTAGGGGCCTGTGGTGTTCCCTAGGGGCCTGTAGAGTCTCGTACAGTTTCGGTAGGGTCCTGTAGGTTTCCATAAGCGCCCGCAGAGGTCTGAAGGGGCCCGTACTGTTCCGTAAGGATCCATAGGGTTCCGTAGAGCTTCGTAGGTTCCCTAGAGGCCTGTGGAGTACCGTAGGAGCCAGTAGTGTTCCGTAGGGTCCTCTAGGGTTGAGTAAGTGCCCGCAGGAGTCTGTAGGAATCCGTGGGATTCTGTAAGGTTCTGGAGGGTTCTGCAGGGTTCCGTAGGGGCCCGTAGAGTTCCGTAGTGGCTGGTAAAGTTCCCTAGGGCCCTGTACCGTTCCGTAACTGCCTGCAAGGGTCTTTAGGCTTCCGTAGGGGCTGGTAGGGTTCCATAAAGTTCCGTGGGTTCCTGCAGAGTTCTGCAAGTGCCCGCAAGGGCCTGTAGGGGCCCACAGTGTTTCTGCCAGGTTCCGTAGAGTTCCGTAGGGGCCATATTTTTCTGTAGTGGCTGGTAGTATTCTGTAGGGGTCTGTAGGTTTCCGTAGGCGCCTACAGTGTTCTGTAGGAGCCCATAGGGTTTTAGTGAGGTTCCGTTGTGTTGCTAAGGGTCTTGTAGAGTGCTGTTGGGTCCTGGAGTATTCTGTAGGGTTCCAGAGGGGCTCGTAGGGTTCCGTCGAAATCTGTAGGGTTCCCTAGGGGCCCATAGAGTCCCGTAGATTGCCGTAGGGACCTGTAGGGTTGTGTAAGTGCTCGCAGGGGTTGGTAGGAGCTTGTAGGGTTCCATAAGTTTCCAGAGGGTTGTGTAGGGTTCCGTAGGGGCCTGTGGTGTTTTCTAAGGGCCTGTAGAGTCTCGTACGGTTCCGTAGGGGCCTGTGGTGTTCCCTAGGGGCCTGTAGAGTCTCGTACAGTTCCGTAGGGTCCTGTAGGTTTCCATAAGCGCCCGCAGAGGTCTGAAGGGGCCCATACTGTTCCGTAAGGATCCATAGGGCTCCGTAGAGCTTCGTAGGTTCCCTAGAGGCCTGTGGAGTACCGCAGGAGCCAGTAGTGTTCTGTAGGGGCCCGTAGGGTTCCTTCCATAGGGGCTGGCAGTGTTCCGTAGGGTCCTCTAGGGTTGTTTAAGTGCCCGCAGAAGTCTGTAGGAGTCTGTGGGATTCTGTAAGGTTCCGGAGGGTTCTGCAGGGTTCCGTAGGGGCCCGTAGAGTTCCGTAGTGGCTGGTAAAGTTCCCTAGGGCCCTGTGGGGTTCTGTATGGACCTGTAGGGTTCCGTAGGGGCCTGCAGTGTTCTGTAAGTGCCCGTAGGTGTCTGTAGGGTTCCGTAGGCACCTGCAGTATTCTGTAGGAGCCCATAGGGTTTTAGTGAGGTTCCGTTGTGTTGCTAAGGGTCTTGTAGAGTGCTGTCGGGTCCTGGAGTATTCTGTAGGGTTCCAGAGGGGCTGGTCGGGTTCCGTCGAAATCTGAAGGGTTCCCTAGGGGCCCGTAGAGTCCCATAGATTTCCGTAGGGGCCTGTAGGGTTGTGTAAGTGCCCGCAGGGGTTGGTAGGAGCTTGTAGGGTGCCATATGTTTCCGGAGGGTTGTATAGGGTTCCGTAGGGGCCTGTGGTGTTCCCTAGGGGCCTGTAGAGTCTCGTACAGTTTCGGTAGGGTCCTGTAGGTTTCCATAAGCGCCCGCAGAGGTCTGAAGGGGCCCGTACTGTTCCGTAAGGATCCATAGGGTTCCGTAGAGCTTCGTAGGTTCCCTAGAGGCCTGTGGAGTACCGTAGGAGCCAGTAGTGTTCCGTAGGGTCCTCTAGGGTTGAGTAAGTGCCCGCAGGAGTCTGTAGGAATCCGTGGGATTCTGTAAGGTTCTGGAGGGTTCTGCAGGGTTCCGTAGGGGCCCGTAGAGTTCCGTAGTGGCTGGTAAAGTTCCCTAGGGCCCTGTACCGTTCCGTAACTGCCTGCAAGGGTCTTTAGGCTTCCGTAGGGGCTGGTAGGGTTCCATAAAGTTCCGTGGGTTCCTGCAGAGTTCTGCAAGTGCCCGCAAGGGCCTGTAGGGGCGCACAGTGTTTCTGCCAGGTTCCGTAGAGTTCCGTAGGGGCCATATTTTTCTGTAGTGGCTGGTAGTATTCTGTAGGGGTCTGTAGGTTTCCGTAGGCACCTACAGTGTTCTGTAGGAGCCCATAGGGTTTTAGTGAGGTTCCGTTGTGTTGCTAAGGGTCTTGTAGAGTGCTGTCGGGTCCTGGAGTATTCTGTAGGGTTCCAGAGGGGCTCGTAGGGTTCCGTCGAAATCTGTAGGGTTCCCTAGGGGCCCATAGAGTCCCGTAGATTTCCGTAGGGACCTGTAGGGTTGTGTAAGTGCTCGCAGGGGTTGGTAGGAGCTTGTAGGGTTCCATAAGTTTCCAGAGGGTTGTGTAGGGTTCCGTAGGGGCCTGTGGTGTTCCCTAAGGGCCTGTAGAGTCTCGTACGGTTCCGTAGGGGCCTGTGGTGTTCCCTAGGGGCCTGTAGAGTCTCGTACAGTTCCGTAGGGTCCTGTAGGTTTCCATAAGCGCCCGCAGAGGTCTGAAGGGGCCCGTACTGTTCCGTAAGGATCCATAGGGCTCCGTAGAGCTTCGTAGGTTCCCTAGAGGCCTCTGGAGTACCGCAGGAGCCAGTAGTGTTCTGTAGGGGCCCGTAGGGTTCCTTCCATAGGGGCTGGCAGTGTTCCGTAGGGTCCTCTAGGGTTGTTTAAGTGCCCGCAGAAGTCTGTAGGAGTCTGTGGGATTCTGTAAGGTTCCGGAGGGTTCTGCAGGGTTCCGTAGGGGCCCGTAGAGTTCCGTAGTGGCTGGTAAAGTTCCCTAGGGCCCTGTGGGGTTCTGTATGGACCTGTAGGGTTCCGTAGGGGCCTGCAGTGTTCTGTAAGTGCCCGTAGGTGTCTGTAGGGTTCCGTAGGCACCTGCAGTATTCTGTAGGAGCCCATAGGGTTTTAGTGAGGTTCCGTTGTGTTGCTAAGGGTCTTGTAGAGTGCTGTCGGGTCCTGGAGTATTCTGTAGGGTTCCAGAGGGGCTGGTCGGGTTCCGTCGAAATCTGAAGGGTTCCCTAGGGGCCCGTAGAGTCCCATAGATTTCCGTAGGGGCCTGTAGGGTTGTGTAAGTGCCCGCAGGGGTTGGTAGGAGCTTGTAGGGTGCCATATGTTTCCGGAGGGTTGTATAGGGTTCCGTAGGGGCCTGTGGTGTTCCCTAGGGGCCTGTAGAGTCTCGTACAGTTTCGGTAGGGTCCTGTAGGTTTCCATAAGCGCCCGCAGAGGTCTGAAGGGGCCCGTACTGTTCCGTAAGGATCCATAGGGTTCCGTAGAGCTTCGTAGGTTCCCTAGAGGCCTGTGGAGTACCGTAGGAGCCAGTAGTGTTCCGTAGGGTCCTCTAGGGTTGAGTAAGTGCCCGCAGGAGTCTGTAGGAATCCGTGGGATTCTGTAAGGTTCTGGAGGGTTCTGCAGGGTTCCGTAGGGGCCCATAGAGTTCCGTAGTGGCTGGTAAAGTTCCCTAGGGCCCTGTACCGTTCCGTAACTGCCTGCAAGGGTCTTTAGGCTTCCGTAGGGGCTGGTAGGGTTCCATAAAGTTCCGTGGGTTCCTGCAGAGTTCTGCAAGTGCCCGCAAGGGCCTGTAGGGGCGCACAGTGTTTCTGCCAGGTTCCGTAGAGTTCCGTAGGGGCCATATTTTTCTGTAGTGGCTGGTAGTATTCTGTAGGGGTCTGTAGGTTTCCGTAGGCACCTACAGTGTTCTGTAGGAGCCCATAGGGTTTTAGTGAGGTTCCGTTGTGTTGCTAAGGGTCTTGTAGAGTGCTGTCGGGTCCTGGAGTATTCTGTAGGGTTCCAGAGGGGCTCGTAGGGTTCCGTCGAAATCTGTAGGGTTCCCTAGGGGCCCATAGAGTCCCGTAGATTTCCGTAGGGACCTGTAGGGTTGTGTAAGTGCTCGCAGGGGTTGGTAGGAGCTTGTAGGGTTCCATAAGTTTCCAGAGGGTTGTGTAGGGTTCCGTAGGGGCCTGTGGTGTTCCCTAAGGGCCTGTAGAGTCTCGTACGGTTCCGTAGGGGCCTGTGGTGTTCCCTAGGGGCCTGTAGAGTCTCGTACAGTTCCGTAGGGTCCTGTAGGTTTCCATAAGCGCCCGCAGAGGTCTGAAGGGGCCCGTACTGTTCCGTAAGGATCCATAGGGCTCCGTAGAGCTTCGTAGGTTCCCTAGAGGCCTCTGGAGTACCGCAGGAGCCAGTAGTGTTCTGTAGGGGCCCGTAGGGTTCCTTCCATAGGGGCTGGCAGTGTTCCGTAGGGTCCTCTAGGGTTGTTTAAGTGCCCGCAGAAGTCTGTAGGAGTCTGTGGGATTCTGTAAGGTTCCGGAGGGTTCTGCAGGGTTCCGTAGGGGCCCGTAGAGTTCCGTAGTGGCTGGTAAAGTTCCCTAGGGCCCTGTGGGGTTCTGTATGGACCTGTAGCGTTCCGTAGGGGCCTGCAGTGTTCTGTAAGTGCCCGTAGGTGTCTGTAGGGTTCCGTAGGCACCTGCAGTATTCTGTAGGAGCCCATAGGGTTTTAGTGAGGTTCCGTTGTGTTGCTAAGGGTCTTGTAGAGTGCTGTCGGGTCCTGGAGTATTCTGTAGGGTTCCAGAGGGGCTGGTCGGGTTCCGTCGAAATCTGAAGGGTTCCCTAGGGGCCCGTAGAGTCCCATAGATTTCCGTAGGGGCCTGTAGGGTTGTGTAAGTGCCCGCAGGGGTTGGTAGGAGCTTGTAGGGTGCCATATGTTTCCGGAGGGTTGTATAGGGTTCCGTAGGGGCCTGTGGTGTTCCCTAGGGGCCTGTAGAGTCTCGTACAGTTTCGGTAGGGTCCTGTAGGTTTCCATAAGCGCCCGCAGAGGTCTGAAGGGGCCCGTACTGTTCCGTAAGGATCCATAGGGTTCCGTAGAGCTTCGTAGGTTCCCTAGAGGCCTGTGGAGTACCGTAGGAGCCAGTAGTGTTCCGTAGGGTCCTCTAGGGTTGAGTAAGTGCCCGCAGGAGTCTGTAGGAATCCGTGGGATTCTGTAAGGTTCTGGAGGGTTCTGCAGGGTTCCGTAGGGGCCCATAGAGTTCCGTAGTGGCTGGTAAAGTTCCCTAGGGCCCTGTACCGTTCCGTAACTGCCTGCAAGGGTCTTTAGGCTTCCGTAGGGGCTGGTAGGGTTCCATAAAGTTCCGTGGGTTCCTGCAGAGTTCTGCAAGTGCCCGCAAGGGCCTGTAGGGGCGCACAGTGTTTCTGCCAGGTTCCGTAGAGTTCCGTAGGGGCCATATTTTTCTGTAGTGGCTGGTAGTATTCTGTAGGGGTCTGTAGGTTTCCGTAGGCACCTACAGTGTTCTGTAGGAGCCCATAGGGTTTTAGTGAGGTTCCGTTGTGTTGCTAAGGGTCTTGTAGAGTGCTGTCGGGTCCTGGAGTATTCTGTAGGGTTCCAGAGGGGCTCGTAGGGTTCCGTCGAAATCTGTAGGGTTCCCTAGGGGCCCATAGAGTCCCGTAGATTGCCGTAGGGACCTGTAGGGTTGTGTAAGTGCTCGCAGGGGTTGGTAGGAGCTTGTAGGGTTCCATAAGTTTCCAGAGGGTTGTGTAGGGTTCCGTAGGGGCCTGTGGTGTTCCCTAAGGGCCTGTAGAGTCTCGTACGGTTCCGTAGGGGCCTGTGGTGTTCCCTAGGGGCCTGTAGAGTCTCGTACAGTTCCGTAGGGTCCTGTAGGTTTCCATAAGTGCCCGCAGAGGTCTGAAGGGGCCCGTACTGTTCCGTAAGGATCCATAGGGCTCCGTAGAGCTTCGTAGGTTCCCTAGAGGCCTGTGGAGTACCGCAGGAGCCAGTAGTGTTCTGTAGGGGCCCGTAGGGTTCCTTCCATAGGGGCTGGCAGTGTTCCGTAGGGTCCTCTAGGGTTGTTTAAGTGCCCGCAGAAGTCTGTAGGAGTCTGTGGGATTCTGTAAGGTTCCGGAGGGTTCTGCAGGGTTCCGTAGGGGCCCGTAGAGTTCCGTAGTGGCTGGTAAAGTTCCGTAGGGCCCTGTGGGGTTCTGTATGGACCTGTAGGGTTCCGTAGGGGCCTGCAGTGTTCTGTAAGTGCCCGTAGGTGTCTGTAGGGTTCCGTAGGCACCTGCAGTATTCTGTAGGAGCCCATAGGGTTTTAGTGAGGTTCCGTTGTGTTGCTAAGGGTCTTGTAGAGTGCTGTCGGGTCCTGGAGTATTCTGTAGGGTTCCAGAGGGGCTGGTAGGGTTCCGTCGAAATCTGAAGGGTTCCCTAGGGGCCCGTAGAGTCCCATAGATTTCCGTAGGGGCCTGTAGGGTTGTGTAAGTGCCCGCAGGGGTTGGTAGGAGCTTGTAGGGTGCCATATGTTTCCGGAGGGTTGTGTAGGGTTCCGTAGGGGCCTGTGGTGTTCCCTAGGGGCCTGTAGAGTCTCGTACAGTTTCGGTAGGGTCCTGTAGGTTTCCATAAGCGCCCGCAGAGGTCTGAAGGGGCCCGTACTGTTCCGTAAGGATCCATAGGGTTCCGTAGAGCTTCGTAGGTTCCCTAGAGGCCTGTGGAGTACCGTAGGAGCCAGTAGTGTTCCGTAGGGTCCTCTAGGGTTGAGTAAGTGCCCGCAGGAGTCTGTAGGAATCCGTGGGATTCTGTAAGGTTCTGGAGGGTTCTGCAGGGTTCCGTAGGGGCCCGTAGAGTTCCGTAGTGGCTGGTAAAGTTCCCTAGGGCCCTGTACCGTTCCGTAACTGCCTGCAAGGGTCTTTAGGCTTCCGTAGGGGCTGGTAGGGTTCCATAAAGTTCCGTGGGTTCCTGCAGAGTTCTGCAAGTGCCCGCAAGGGCCTGTAGGGGCCCACAGTGTTTCTGCCAGGTTCCGTAGAGTTCCGTAGGGGCCATATTTTTCTGTAGTGGCTGGTAGTATTCTGTAGGGGTCTGTAGGTTTCCGTAGGCGCCTACAGTGTTCTGTAGGAGCCCATAGGGTTTTAGTGAGGTTCCGTTGTGTTGCTAAGGGTCTTGTAGAGTGCTGTCGGGTCCTGGAGTATTCTGTAGGGTTCCAGAGGGGCTCGTAGGGTTCCGTCGAAATCTGTAGGGTTCCCTAGGGGCCCATAGAGTCCCGTAGATTGCCGTAGGGACCTGTAGGGTTGTGTAAGTGCTCGCAGGGGTTGGTAGGAGCTTGTAGGGTTCCATAAGTTTCCAGAGGGTTGTGTAGGGTTCCGTAGGGGCCTGTGGTGTTTTCTAAGGGCCTGTAGAGTCTCGTACGGTTCCGTAGGGGCCTGTGGTGTTCCCTAGGGGCCTGTAGAGTCTCGTACAGTTCCGTAGGGTCCTGTAGGTTTCCATAAGTGCCCGCAGAGGTCTGAAGGGGCCCGTACTGTTCCGTAAGGATCCATAGGGCTCCGTAGAGCTTCGTAGGTTCCCTAGAGGCCTGTGGAGTACCGCAGGAGCCAGTAGTGTTCTGTAGGGGCCCGTAGGGTTCCTTCCATAGGGGCTGGCAGTGTTCCGTAGGGTCCTCTAGGGTTGTTTAAGTGCCCGCAGAAGTCTGTAGGAGTCTGTGGGATTCTGTAAGGTTCCGGAGGGTTCTGCAGGGTTCCGTAGGGGCCCGTAGAGTTCCGTAGTGGCTGGTAAAGTTCCCTAGGGCCCTGTGGGGTTCTGTATGGACCTGTAGGGTTCCGTAGGGGCCTGCAGTGTTCTGTAAGTGCCCGTAGGTGTCTGTAGGGTTCCGTAGGCACCTGCAGTATTCTGTAGGAGCCCATAGGGTTTTAGTGAGGTTCCGTTGTGTTGCTAAGGGTCTTGTAGAGTGCTGTCGGGTCCTGGAGTATTCTGTAGGGTTCCAGAGGGGCTCGTAGGGTTCCGTCGAAATCTGAAGGGTTCCCTAGGGGCCCGTAGAGTCCCATAGATTTCCGTAGGGGCCTGTAGGGTTGTGTAAGTGCCCGCAGGGGTTGGTAGGAGCTTGTAGGGTGCCATATGTTTCCGGAGGGTTGTATAGGGTTCCGTAGGGGCCTGTGGTGTTCCCTAGGGGCCTGTAGAGTCTCGTACAGTTTCGGTAGGGTCCTGTAGGTTTCCATAAGCGCCCGCAGAGGTCTGAAGGGGCCCGTACTGTTCCGTAAGGATCCATAGGGTTCCGTAGAGCTTCGTAGGTTCCCTAGAGGCCTGTGGAGTACCGTAGGAGCCAGTAGTGTTCCGTAGGGTCCTCTAGGGTTGAGTAAGTGCCCGCAGGAGTCTGTAGGAATCCGTGGGATTCTGTAAGGTTCTGGAGGGTTCTGCAGGGTTCCGTAGGGGCCCGTAGAGTTCCATAGTGGCTGGTAAAGTTCCCTAGGGCCCTGTACCGTTCCGTAACTGCCTGCAAGGGTCTTTAGGCTTCCGTAGGGGCTGGTAGGGTTCCATAAAGTTCCGTGGGTTCCTGCAGAGTTCTGCAAGTGCCCGCAAGGGCCTGTAGGGGCGCACAGTGTTTCTGCCAGGTTCCGTAGAGTTCCGTAGGGGCCATATTTTTCTGTAGTGGCTGGTAGTATTCTGTAGGGGTCTGTAGGGTTCCGTAGGCACCTACAGTGTTCTGTAGGAGCCCATAGGGTTTTAGTGAGGTTCCGTTGTGTTGCTAAGGGTCTTGTAGAGTGCTGTCGGGTCCTGGAGTATTCTGTAGGGTTCCAGAGGGGCTCGTAGGGTTCCGTCGAAATCTGTAGGGTTCCCTAGGGGCCCATAGAGTCCCGTAGATTGCCGTAGGGACCTGTAGGGTTGTGTAAGTGCTCGCAGGGGTTGGTAGGAGCTTGTAGGGTTCCATAAGTTTCCAGAGGGTTGTGTAGGGTTCCGTAGGGGCCTGTGGTGTTTTCTAAGGGCCTGTAGAGTCTCGTACGGTTCCGTAGGGGCCTGTGGTGTTCCCTAGGGGCCTGTAGAGTCTCGTACAGTTCTGTAGGGTCCTGTAGGTTTCCATAAGTGCCCGCAGAGGTCTGAAGGGGCCCGTACTGTTCCGTAAGGATCCATAGGGCTCCGTAGAGCTTCGTAGGTTCCCTAGAGGCCTGTGGAGTACCGCAGGAGCCAGTAGTGTTCTGTAGGGGCCCGTAGGGTTCCTTCCATAGGGGCTGGCAGTGTTCCGTAGGGTCCTCTAGGGTTGTTTAAGTGCCCGCAGAAGTCTGTAGGAGTCTGTGGGATTCTGTAAGGTTCCGGAGGGTTCTGCAGGGTTCCGTAGGGGCCCGTAGAGTTCCGTAGTGGCTGGTAAAGTTCCCTAGGGCCCTGTGGGGTTCTGTATGGACCTGTAGGGTTCCGTAGGGGCCTGCAGTGTTCTGTAAGTGCCCGTAGGTGTCTGTAGGGTTCCGTAGGCACCTGCAGTATTCTGTAGGAGCCCATAGGGTTTTAGTGAGGTTCCGTTGTGTTGCTAAGGGTCTTGTAGAGTGCTGTCGGGTCCTGGAGTATTCTGTAGGGTTCCAGAGGGGCTGGTCGGGTTCCGTCGAAATCTGAAGGGTTCCCTAGGGGCCCGTAGAGTCCCATAGATTTCCGTAGGGGCCTGTAGGGTTGTGTAAGTGCCCGCAGGGGTTGGTAGGAGCTTGTAGGGTGCCATATGTTTCCGGAGGGTTGTGTAGGGTTCCGTAGGGGCCTGTGGTGTTCCCTAGGGGCCTGTAGAGTCTCGTACAGTTTCGGTAGGGTCCTGTAGGTTTCCATAAGCGCCCGCAGAGGTCTGAAGGGGCCCGTACTGTTCCGTAAGGATCCATAGGGTTCCGTAGAGCTTCGTAGGTTCCCTAGAGGCCTGTGGAGTACCGTAGGAGCCAGTAGTGTTCCGTAGGGTCCTCTAGGGTTGAGTAAGTGCCCGCAGGAGTCTGTAGGAATCCGTGGGATTCTGTAAGGTTCTGGAGGGTTCTGCAGGGTTCCGTAGGGGCCCGTAGAGTTCCGTAGTGGCTGGTAAAGTTCCCTAGGGCCCTGTACCGTTCCGTAACTGCCTGCAAGGGTCTTTAGGCTTCCGTAGGGGCTGGTAGGGTTCCATAAATTCCGTGGGTTCCTGCAGAGTTCTGCAAGTGCCCGCAAGGGCCTGTAGGGGCCCACAGTGTTTCTGCCAGGTTCCGTAGAGTTCCGTAGGGGCCATATTTTTCTGTAGTGGCTGGTAGTATTCTGTAGGGGTCTGTAGGTTTCCGTAGGCGCCTACAGTGTTCTGTAGGAGCCCATAGGGTTTTAGTGAGGTTCCGTTGTGTTGCTAAGGGTCTTGTAGAGTGCTGTTGGGTCCTGGAGTATTCTGTAGGGTTCCAGAGGGGCTCGTAGGGTTCCGTCGAAATCTGTAGGGTTCCCTAGGGGCCCATAGAGTCCCGTAGATTGCCGTAGGGACCTGTAGGGTTGTGTAAGTGCTCGCAGGGGTTGGTAGGAGCTTGTAGGGTTCCATAAGTTTCCAGAGGGTTGTGTAGGGTTCCGTAGGGGCCTGTGGTGTTTTCTAAGGGCCTGTAGAGTCTCGTACGGTTCCGTAGGGGCCTGTGGTGTTCCCTAGGGGCCTGTAGAGTCTCGTACAGTTCCGTAGGGTCCTGTAGGTTTCCATAAGTGCCCGCAGAGGTCTGAAGGGGCCCATACTGTTCCGTAAGGATCCATAGGGCTCCGTAGAGCTTCGTAGGTTCCCTAGAGGCCTGTGGAGTACCGCAGGAGCCAGTAGTGTTCTGTAGGGGCCCGTAGGGTTCCTTCCATAGGGGCTGGCAGTGTTCCGTAGGGTCCTCTAGGGTTGTTTAAGTGCCCGCAGAAGTCTGTAGGAGTCTGTGGGATTCTGTAAGGTTCCGGAGGGTTCTGCAGGGTTCCGTAGGGGCCCGTAGAGTTCCGTAGTGGCTGGTAAAGTTCCGTAGGGCCCTGTGGGGTTCTGTATGGACCTGTAGGGTTCCGTAGGGGCCTGCAGTGTTCTGTAAGTGCCCGTAGGTGTCTGTAGGGTTCCGTAGGCACCTGCAGTATTCTGTAGGAGCCCATAGGGTTTTAGTGAGGTTCCGTTGTGTTGCTAAGGGTCTTGTAGAGTGCTGTCGGGTCCTGGAGTATTCTGTAGGGTTCCAGAGGGGCTGGTCGGGTTCCGTCGAAATCTGAAGGGTTCCCTAGGGGCCCGTAGAGTCCCATAGATTTCCGTAGGGGCCTGTAGGGTTGTGTAAGTGCCCGCAGGGGTTGGTAGGAGCTTGTAGGGTGCCATATGTTTCCGGAGGGTTGTATAGGGTTCCGTAGGGGCCTGTGGTGTTCCCTAGGGGCCTGTAGAGTCTCGTACAGTTTCGGTAGGGTCCTGTAGGTTTCCATAAGCGCCCGCAGAGGTCTGAAGGGGCCCGTACTGTTCCGTAAGGATCCATAGGGTTCCGTAGAGCTTCGTAGGTTCCCTAGAGGCCTGTGGAGTACCGTAGGAGCCAGTAGTGTTCCGTAGGGTCCTCTAGGGTTGAGTAAGTGCCCGCAGGAGTCTGTAGGAATCCGTGGGATTCTGTAAGGTTCTGGAGGGTTCTGCAGGGTTCCGTAGGGGCCCGTAGAGTTCCGTAGTGGCTGGTAAAGTTCCCTAGGGCCCTGTACCGTTCCGTAACTGCCTGCAAGGGTCTTTAGGCTTCCGTAGGGGCTGGTAGGGTTCCATAAAGTTCCGTGGGTTCCTGCAGAGTTCTGCAAGTGCCCGCAAGGGCCTGTAGGGGCGCACAGTGTTTCTGCCAGGTTCCGTAGAGTTCCGTAGGGGCCATATTTTTCTGTAGTGGCTGGTAGTATTCTGTAGGGGTCTGTAGGTTTCCGTAGGCACCTACAGTGTTCTGTAGGAGCCCATAGGGTTTTAGTGAGGTTCCGTTGTGTTGCTAAGGGTCTTGTAGAGTGCTGTCGGGTCCTGGAGTATTCTGTAGGGTTCCAGAGGGGCTCGTAGGGTTCCGTCGAAATCTGTAGGGTTCCCTAGGGGCCCATAGAGTCCCGTAGATTGCCGTAGGGACCTGTAGGGTTGTGTAAGTGCTCGCAGGGGTTGGTAGGAGCTTGTAGGGTTCCATAAGTTTCCAGAGGGTTGTGTAGGGTTCCGTAGGGGCCTGTGGTGTTTTCTAAGGGCCTGTAGAGTCTCGTACGGTTCCGTAGGGGCCTGTGGTGTTCCCTAGGGGCCTGTAGAGTCTCGTACAGTTCTGTAGGGTCCTGTAGGTTTCCATAAGTGCCCGCAGAGGTCTGAAGGGGCCCGTACTGTTCCGTAAGGATCCATAGGGCTCCGTAGAGCTTCGTAGGTTCCCTAGAGGCCTGTGGAGTACCGCAGGAGCCAGTAGTGTTCTGTAGGGGCCCGTAGGGTTCCTTCCATAGGGGCTGGCAGTGTTCCGTAGGGTCCTCTAGGGTTGTTTAAGTGCCCGCAGAAGTCTGTAGGAGTCTGTGGGATTCTGTAAGGTTCCGGAGGGTTCTGCAGGGTTCCGTAGGGGCCCGTAGAGTTCCGTAGTGGCTGGTAAAGTTCCCTAGGGCCCTGTGGGGTTCTGTATGGACCTGTAGGGTTCCGTAGGGGCCTGCAGTGTTCTGTAAGTGCCCGTAGGTGTCTGTAGGGTTCCGTAGGCACCTGCAGTATTCTGTAGGAGCCCATAGGGTTTTAGTGAGGTTCCGTTGTGTTGCTAAGGGTCTTGTAGAGTGCTGTCGGGTCCTGGAGTATTCTGTAGGGTTCCAGAGGGGCTGGTAGGGTTCCGTCGAAATCTGAAGGGTTCCCTAGGGGCCCGTAGAGTCCCATAGATTTCCGTAGGGGCCTGTAGGGTTGTGTAAGTGCCCGCAGGGGTTGGTAGGAGCTTGTAGGGTGCCATATGTTTCCGGAGGGTTGTATAGGGTTCCGTAGGGGCCTGTGGTGTTCCCTAGGGGCCTGTAGAGTCTCGTACAGTTTCGGTAGGGTCCTGTAGGTTTCCATAAGCGCCCGCAGAGGTCTGAAGGGGCCCGTACTGTTCCGTAAGGATCCATAGGGTTCCGTAGAGCTTCGTAGGTTCCCTAGAGGCCTGTGGAGTACCGTAGGAGCCAGTAGTGTTCCGTAGGGTCCTCTAGGGTTGAGTAAGTGCCCGCAGGAGTCTGTAGGAATCCGTGGGATTCTGTAAGGTTCTGGAGGGTTCTGCAGGGTTCCGTAGGGGCCCGTAGAGTTCCGTAGTGGCTGGTAAAGTTCCCTAGGGCCCTGTACCGTTCCGTAACTGCCTGCAAGGGTCTTTAGGCTTCCGTAGGGGCTGGTAGGGTTCCATAAAGTTCCGTGGGTTCCTGCAGAGTTCTGCAAGTGCCCGCAAGGGCCTGTAGGGGCGCACAGTGTTTCTGCCAGGTTCCGTAGAGTTCCGTAGGGGCCATATTTTTCTGTAGTGACTGGTAGTATTCTGTAGGGGTCTGTAGGTTTCCGTAGGCGCCTACAGTGTTCTGTAGGAGCCCATAGGGTTTTAGTGAGGTTCCGTTGTGTTGCTAAGGGTCTTGTAGAGTGCTGTCGGGTCCTGGAGTATTCTGTAGGGTTCCAGAGGGGCTCGTAGGGTTCCGTCGAAATCTGTAGGGTTCCCTAGGGGCCCATAGAGTCCCGTAGATTGCCGTAGGGACCTGTAGGGTTGTGTAAGTGCTCGCAGGGGTTGGTAGGAGCTTGTAGGGTTCCATAAGTTTCCAGAGGGTTGTGTAGGGTTCCGTAGGGGCCTGTGGTGTTCCCTAGGGGCCTGTAGAGTCTCATACGGTTCCGTAGGGCCTGTGGTGTTCCCTAGGGGCCTGTAGAGTCTCGTACAGTTCCGTAGGGTCCTGTAGGTTTCCATAAGTGCCCGCAGAGGTCTGAAGGGGCCCGTACTGTTCCGTAAGGATCCATAGGGCTCCGTAGAGCTTCGTAGGTTCCCTAGAGGCCTGTGGAGTACCGCAGGAGCCAGTAGTGTTCTGTAGGGGCCCGTAGGGTTCCTTCCATAGGGGCTGGCAGTGTTCCGTAGGGTCCTCTAGGGTTGTTTAAGTGCCCGCAGAAGTCTGTAGGAGTCTGTGGGATTCTGTAAGGTTCCGGAGGGTTCTGCAGGGTTCCGTAGGGGCCCGTAGAGTTCCGTAGTGGCTGGTAAAGTTCCGTAGGGCCCTGTGGGGTTCTGTATGGACCTGTAGGGTTCTGTAGGCACCTGCAGTGTTCTGTAGGAGCCCATAGGGTTTTAGTGAGGTTCCGTTGTGTTGCTAAGGGTCTTGTAGAGTGCTGTCGGGTCCTGGAGTATTCTGTAGGGTTCCAGAGGGGCTGGTCGGGTTCCGTCGAAATCTGAAGGGTTCCCTAGGGGCCCGTAGAGTCCCATAGATTTCCGTAGGGGCCTGTAGGGTTGTGTAAGTGCCCGCAGGGGTTGGTAGGAGCTTGTAGGGTGCCATATGTTTCCGGAGGGTTGTGTAGGGTTCCGTAGGGGCCTGTGGTGTTCCCTAGGGGCCTGTAGAGTCTCGTACAGTTTCGGTAGGGTCCTGTAGGTTTCCATAAGCGCCCGCAGAGGTCTGAAGGGGCCCGTACTGTTCCGTAAGGATCCATAGGGTTCCGTAGAGCTTCGTAGGTTCCCTAGAGGCCTGTGGAGTACCGCAGGAGCCAGTAGTGTTCCGTAGGGTCCTCTAGGGTTGAGGAAGTGCCCCCAGGAGTCTGTAGGAATCCGTGGGATTCTGTAAGGTTCTGGAGGGTTCTGCAGGGTTCCGTAGGGGCCCGTAGAGTTCCGTAGTGGCTGGTAAAGTTCCCTAGGGCCCTGTACCGTTCCGTAACTGCCTGCAAGGGTCTTTAGGCTTCCGTAGGGGCTGGTAGGGTTCCATAAAGTTCCGTGGGTTCCTGCAGAGTTCTGCAAGTGCCCGCAAGGGCCTGTAGGGGCGCACAGTGTTTCTGCCAGGTTCCGTAGAGTTCCGTAGGGGCCATATTTTTCTGTAGTGGCTGGTAGTATTCTGTAGGGGTCTGTAGGTTTCCGTAGGCACCTACAGTGTTCTGTAGGAGCCCATAGGGTTTTAGTGAGGTTCCGTTGTGTTGCTAAGGGTCTTGTAGAGTGCTGTCGGGTCCTGGAGTATTCTGTAGGGTTCCAGAGGGGCTGGTCGGGTTCCGTCGAAATCTATAGGGTTCCCTAGGGGCCCATAGAGTCCCGTAGATTGCCGTAGGGACCTGTAGGGTTGTGTAAGTGCTCGCAGGGGTTGGTAGGAGCTTGTAGGGTTCCATAAGTTTCCAGAGGGTTGTGTAGGGTTCCGTAGGGGCCTGTGGTGTTCCCTAGGGGCCTGTAGAGTCTCATACGGTTCCGTAGGGCCTGTGATGTTCACTAGGGGCCTGTAGAGTCTCGTACAGTTCCGTAGGGTCCTGTAGGTTTCCATAAGTGCCCGCAGAGGTCTGAAGGGGCCCGTACTGTTCCGTAAGGATCCATAGGGCTCCGTAGAGCTTCGTAGGTTCCCTAGAGGCCTGTGGAGTACCGCAGGAGCCAGTAGTGTTCTGTAGGGGCCCGTAGGGTTCCTTCCATAGGGGCTGGCAGTGTTCCGTAGGGTCCTCTAGGGTTGTTTAAGTGCCCGCAGAAGTCTGTAGGAGTCTGTGGGATTCTGTAAGGTTCCGGAGGGTTCTGCAGGGTTCCGTAGGGGCCCGTAGAGTTCCGTAGTGGCTGGTAAAGTTCCCTAGGGCCCTGTGGGGTTCTGTATGGACCTGTAGGGTTCCGTAGGGGCCTGCAGTGTTCTGTAAGTGCCCGTAGGTGTCTGTAGGGTTCCGTAGGCACCTGCAGTATTCTGTAGGAGCCCATAGGGTTTTAGTGAGGTTCCGTTGTGTTGCTAAGGGTCTTGTAGAGTGCTGTCGGGTCCTGGAGTATTCTGTAGGGTTCCAGAGGGGCTGGTAGGGTTCCGTCGAAATCTGAAGGGTTCCCTAGGGGCCCGTAGAGTCCCATAGATTTCCGTAGGGGCCTGTAGGGTTGTGTAAGTGCCCGCAGGGGTTGGTAGGAGCTTGTAGGGTGCCATATGTTTCCGGAGGGTTGTGTAGGGTTCCGTAGGGGCCTGTGGTGTTCCCTAGGGGCCTGTAGAGTCTCGTACAGTTTCGGTAGGGTCCTGTAGGTTTCCATAAGCGCCCGCAGAGGTCTGAAGGGGCCCGTACTGTTCCGTAAGGATCCATAGGGTTCCGTAGAGCTTCGTAGGTTCCCTAGAGGCCTGTGGAGTACCGTAGGAGCCAGTAGTGTTCCGTAGGGTCCTCTAGGGTTGAGTAAGTGCCCGCAGGAGTCTGTAGGAATCCGTGGGATTCTGTAAGGTTCTGGAGGGTTCTGCAGGGTTCCGTAGGGGCCCGTAGAGTTCCGTAGTGGCTGGTAAAGTTCCCTAGGGCCCTGTACCGTTCCGTAACTGCCTGCAAGGGTCTTTAGGCTTCCGTAGGGGCTGGTAGGGTTCCATAAAGTTCCGTGGGTTCCTGCAGAGTTCTGCAAGTGCCCGCAAGGGCCTCTAGGGGCCCACAGTGTTTCTGCCAGGTTCCGTAGAGTTCCGTAGGGGCCATATTTTTCTATAGTGGCTGGTAGTATTCTGTAGGGGTCTGTAGGTTTCCGTAGGCACCTACAGTGTTCTGTAGGAGCCCATAGGGTTTTAGTGAGGTTCCGTTGTGTTGCTAAGGGTCTTGTAGAGTGCTGTCGGGTCCTGGAGTATTCTGTAGGGTTCCAGAGGGGCTCGTAGGGTTCCGTCGAAATCTGTAGGGTTCCCTAGGGGCCCATAGAGTCCCGTAGATTGCCGTAGGGACCTGTAGGGTTGTGTAAGTGCTCGCAGGGGTTGGTAGGAGCTTGTAGGGTTCCATAAGTTTCCAGAGGGTTGTGTAGGGTTCCGTAGGGGCCTGTGGTGTTCCCTAAGGGCCTGTAGAGTCTCGTACGGTTCCGTAGGGGCCTGTGGTGTTCCCTAGGGGCCTGTAGAGTCTCGTACAGTTCCGTAGGGTCCTGTAGGTTTCCATAAGCGCCCGCAGAGGTCTGAAGGGGCCCGTACTGTTCCGTAAGGATCCATAGGGCTCCGTAGAGCTTCGTAGGTTCCCTAGAGGCCTGTGGAGTACCGCAGGAGCCAGTAGTGTTCTGTAGGGGCCCGTAGGGTTCCTTCCATAGGGGCTGGCAGTGTTCCGTAGGGTCCTCTAGGGTTGTTTAAGTGCCCGCAGAAGTCTGTAGGAGTCTGTGGGATTCTGTAAGGTTCCGGAGGGTTCTGCAGGGTTCCGTAGGGGCCCGTAGAGTTCCGTAGTGGCTGGTAAAGTTCCCTAGGGCCCTGTGGGGTTCTGTATGGACCTGTAGGGTTCCGTAGGGGCCTGCAGTGTTCTGTAAGTGCCCGTAGGTGTCTGTAGGGTTCCGTAGGCACCTGCAGTATTCTGTAGGAGCCCATAGGGTTTTAGTGAGGTTCCGTTGTGTTGCTAAGGGTCTTGTAGAGTGCTGTCGGGTCCTGGAGTATTCTGTAGGGTTCCAGAGGGGCTGGTAGGGTTCCGTCGAAATCTGAAGGGTTCCCTAGGGGCCCGTAGAGTCCCATAGATTTCCGTAGGGACCTGTAGGGTTGTGTAAGTGCCCGCAGGGGTTGGTAGGAGCTTGTAGGGTGCCATATGTTTCCAGAGGGTTGTGTAGGGTTCCGTAGGGGCCTGTGGTGTTTTCTAAGGGCCTGTAGAGTCTCGTACGGTTCCGTAGGGGCCTGTGGTGTTCCCTAGGGGCCTGTAGAGTCTCGTACAGTTCTGTAGGGTCCTGTAGGTTTCCATAAGTGCCCGCAGAGGTCTGAAGGGGCCCGTACTGTTCCGTAAGGATCCATAGGGCTCCGTAGAGCTTCGTAGGTTCCCTAGAGGCCTGTGGAGTACCGCAGGAGCCAGTAGTGTTCTGTAGGGGCCCGTAGGGTTCCTTCCATAGGGGCTGGCAGTGTTCCATAGGGTCCTCTAGGGTTGTTTAAGTGCCCGCAGAAGTCTGTAGGAGTCTGTGGGATTCTGTAAGGTTCCGGAGGGTTCTGCAGGGTTCCGTAGGGGCCCGTAGAGTTCCGTAGTGGCTGGTAAAGTTCCCTAGGGCCCTGTGGGGTTCTGTATGGACCTGTAGGGTTCTGTAGGCACCTGCAGTGTTCTGTAGGAGCCCATAGGGTTTTAGTGAGGTTCCGTTGTGTTGCTAAGGGTCTTGTAGAGTGCTGTCGGGTCCTGGAGTATTCTGTAGGGTTCCAGAGGGGCTGGTCGGGTTCCGTCGAAATCTGAAGGGTTCCCTAGGGGCCCGTAGAGTCCCATAGATTTCCGTAGGGGCCTGTAGGGTTGTGTAAGTGCCCGCAGGGGTTGGTAGGAGCTTGTAGGGTGCCATATGTTTCCGGAGGGTTGTGTAGGGTTCCGTAGGGGCCTGTGGTGTTCCCTAGGGGCCTGTAGAGTCTCGTACAGTTTCGGTAGGGTCCTGTAGGTTTCCATAAGCGCCCGCAGAGGTCTGAAGGGGCCCGTACTGTTCCGTAAGGATCCATAGGGTTCCGTAGAGCTTCGTAGGTTCCCTAGAGGCCTGTGGAGTACCGCAGGAGCCAGTAGTGTTCCGTAGGGTCCTCTAGGGTTGAGGAAGTGCCCCCAGGAGTCTGTAGGAATCCGTGGGATTCTGTAAGGTTCTGGAGGGTTCTGCAGGGTTCCGTAGGGGCCCGTAGAGTTCCGTAGTGGCTGGTAAAGTTCCCTAGGGCCCTGTACCGTTCCGTAACTGCCTGCAAGGGTCTTTAGGCTTCCGTAGGGGCTGGTAGGGTTCCATAAAGTTCCGTGGGTTCCTGCAGAGTTCTGCAAGTGCCCGCAAGGGCCTGTAGGGGCGCACAGTGTTTCTGCCAGGTTCCGTAGAGTTCCGTAGGGGCCATATTTTTCTGTAGTGGCTGGTAGTATTCTGTAGGGGTCTGTAGGTTTCCGTAGGCACCTACAGTGTTCTGTAGGAGCCCATAGGGTTTTAGTGAGGTTCCGTTGTGTTGCTAAGGGTCTTGTAGAGTGCTGTCGGGTCCTGGAGTATTCTGTAGGGTTCCAGAGGGGCTGGTCGGGTTCCGTCGAAATCTATAGGGTTCCCTAGGGGCCCATAGAGTCCCGTAGATTGCCGTAGGGACCTGTAGGGTTGTGTAAGTGCTCGCAGGGGTTGGTAGGAGCTTGTAGGGTTCCATAAGTTTCCAGAGGGTTGTGTAGGGTTCCGTAGGGGCCTGTGGTGTTCCCTAGGGGCCTGTAGAGTCTCATACGGTTCCGTAGGGCCTGTGATGTTCACTAGGGGCCTGTAGAGTCTCGTACAGTTCCGTAGGGTCCTGTAGGTTTCCATAAGTGCCCGCAGAGGTCTGAAGGGGCCCGTACTGTTCCGTAAGGATCCATAGGGCTCCGTAGAGCTTCGTAGGTTCCCTAGAGGCCTGTGGAGTACCGCAGGAGCCAGTAGTGTTCTGTAGGGGCCCGTAGGGTTCCTTCCATAGGGGCTGGCAGTGTTCCGTAGGGTCCTCTAGGGTTGTTTAAGTGCCCGCAGAAGTCTGTAGGAGTCTGTGGGATTCTGTAAGGTTCCGGAGGGTTCTGCAGGGTTCCGTAGGGGCCCGTAGAGTTCCGTAGTGGCTGGTAAAGTTCCCTAGGGCCCTGTGGGGTTCTGTATGGACCTGTAGGGTTCCGTAGGGGCCTGCAGTGTTCTGTAAGTGCCCGTAGGTGTCTGTAGGGTTCCGTAGGCACCTGCAGTATTCTGTAGGAGCCCATAGGGTTTTAGTGAGGTTCCGTTGTGTTGCTAAGGGTCTTGTAGAGTGCTGTCGGGTCCTGGAGTATTCTGTAGGGTTCCAGAGGGGCTCGTAGGGTTCCGTCGAAATCTGAAGGGTTCCCTAGGGGCCCGTAGAGTCCCATAGATTTCCGTAGGGGCCTGTAGGGTTGTGTAAGTGCCCGCAGGGGTTGGTAGGAGCTTGTAGGGTGCCATATGTTTCCGGAGGGTTGTGTAGGGTTCCGTAGGGGCCTGTGGTGTTCCCTAGGGGCCTGTAGAGTCTCGTACAGTTTCGGTAGGGTCCTGTAGGTTTCCATAAGCGCCCGCAGAGGTCTGAAGGGGCCCGTACTGTTCCGTAAGGATCCATAGGGTTCCGTAGAGCTTCGTAGGTTCCCTAGAGGCCTGTGGAGTACCGTAGGAGCCAGTAGTGTTCCGTAGGGTCCTCTAGGGTTGAGTAAGTGCCCGCAGGAGTCTGTAGGAATCCGTGGGATTCTGTAAGGTTCTGGAGGGTTCTGCAGGGTTCCGTAGGGGCCCGTAGAGTTCCGTAGTGGCTGGTAAAGTTCCCTAGGGCCCTGTACCGTTCCGTAACTGCCTGCAAGGGTCTTTAGGCTTCCGTAGGGGCTGGTAGGGTTCCATAAAGTTCCGTGGGTTCCTGCAGAGTTCTGCAAGTGCCCGCAAGGGCCTCTAGGGGCCCACAGTGTTTCTGCCAGGTTCCGTAGAGTTCCGTAGGGGCCATATTTTTCTATAGTGGCTGGTAGTATTCTGTAGGGGTCTGTAGGTTTCCGTAGGCACCTACAGTGTTCTGTAGGAGCCCATAGGGTTTTAGTGAGGTTCCGTTGTGTTGCTAAGGGTCTTGTAGAGTGCTGTCGGGTCCTGGAGTATTCTGTAGGGTTCCAGAGGGGCTCGTAGGGTTCCGTCGAAATCTGTAGGGTTCCCTAGGGGCCCATAGAGTCCCGTAGATTGCCGTAGGGACCTGTAGGGTTGTGTAAGTGCTCGCAGGGGTTGGTAGGAGCTTGTAGGGTTCCATAAGTTTCCAGAGGGTTGTGTAGGGTTCCGTAGGGGCCTGTGGTGTTCCCTAAGGGCCTGTAGAGTCTCGTACGGTTCCGTAGGGGCCTGTGGTGTTCCCTAGGGGCCTGTAGAGTCTCGTACAGTTCCGTAGGGTCCTGTAGGTTTCCATAAGCGCCCGCAGAGGTCTGAAGGGGCCCGTACTGTTCCGTAAGGATCCATAGGGCTCCGTAGAGCTTCGTAGGTTCCCTAGAGGCCTGTGGAGTACCGCAGGAGCCAGTAGTGTTCTGTAGGGGCCCGTAGGGTTCCTTCCATAGGGGCTGGCAGTGTTCCGTAGGGTCCTCTAGGGTTGTTTAAGTGCCCGCAGAAGTCTGTAGGAGTCTGTGGGATTCTGTAAGGTTCCGGAGGGTTCTGCAGGGTTCCGTAGGGGCCCGTAGAGTTCCGTAGTGGCTGGTAAAGTTCCCTAGGGCCCTGTGGGGTTCTGTATGGACCTGTAGGGTTCCGTAGGGGCCTGCAGTGTTCTGTAAGTGCCCGTAGGTGTCTGTAGGGTTCCGTAGGCACCTGCAGTATTCTGTAGGAGCCCATAGGGTTTTAGTGAGGTTCCGTTGTGTTGCTAAGGGTCTTGTAGAGTGCTGTCGGGTCCTGGAGTATTCTGTAGGGTTCCAGAGGGGCTGGTAGGGTTCCGTCGAAATCTGAAGGGTTCCCTAGGGGCCCGTAGAGTCCCATAGATTTCCGTAGGGACCTGTAGGGTTGTGTAAGTGCCCGCAGGGGTTGGTAGGAGCTTGTAGGGTGCCATATGTTTCCAGAGGGTTGTGTAGGGTTCCGTAGGGGCCTGTGGTGTTTTCTAAGGGCCTGTAGAGTCTCGTACGGTTCCGTAGGGGCCTGTGGTGTTCCCTAGGGGCCTGTAGAGTCTCGTACAGTTCTGTAGGGTCCTGTAGGTTTCCATAAGTGCCCGCAGAGGTCTGAAGGGGCCCGTACTGTTCCGTAAGGATCCATAGGGCTCCGTAGAGCTTCGTAGGTTCCCTAGAGGCCTGTGGAGTACCGCAGGAGCCAGTAGTGTTCTGTAGGGGCCCGTAGGGTTCCTTCCATAGGGGCTGGCAGTGTTCCATAGGGTCCTCTAGGGTTGTTTAAGTGCCCGCAGAAGTCTGTAGGAGTCTGTGGGATTCTGTAAGGTTCCGGAGGGTTCTGCAGGGTTCCGTAGGGGCCCGTAGAGTTCCGTAGTGGCTGGTAAAGTTCCCTAGGGCCCTGTGGGGTTCTGTATGGACCTGTAGGGTTCTGTAGGCACCTGCAGTGTTCTGTAGGAGCCCATAGGGTTTTAGTGAGGTTCCGTTGTGTTGCTAAGGGTCTTGTAGAGTGCTGTCGGGTCCTGGAGTATTCTGTAGGGTTCCAGAGGGGCTGGTAGGGTTCCGTCGAAATCTGAAGGGTTCCCTAGGGGCCCATAGAGTCCCATAGATTTCCGTAGGGGCCTGTAGGGTTGTGTAAGTGCCCGCAGGGGTTGGTAGGAGCTTGTAGGGTGCCATATGTTTCCGGAGGGTTGTGTAGGGTTCCGTAGGGGCCTGTGGTGTTCCCTAAGGGCCTGTAGAGTCTCATACGGTTCCGTAGGGCCTGTGGTGTTCCCTAGGGGCCTGTAGAGTCTCGTACAGTTCCGTAGGGTCCTGTAGGTTTCCATAAGTGCCCGCAGAGGTCTGAAGGGGCCCGTACTGTTCCGTAAGGATCCATAGGGTTCCGTAGAGCTTCGTAGGTTCCCTAGAGGCCTGTGGAGTACCGTAGGAGCCAGTAGTGTTCCGTAGGGTCCTCTAGGGTTGAGTAAGTGCCCGCAGGAGTCTGTAGGAATCCGTGGGATTCTGTAAGGTTCTGGAGGGTTCTGCAGGGTTCCGTAGGGGCCCGTAGAGTTCCGTAGTGGCTGGTAAAGTTCCCTAGGGCCCTGTACCGTTCCGTAACTGCCTGCAAGGGTCTTTAGGCTTCCGTAGGGGCTGGTAGGGTTCCATAAAGTTCCGTGGGTTCCTGCAGAGTTCTGCAAGTGCCCGCAAGGGCCTGTAGGGGCGCACAGTGTTTCTGCCAGGTTCCGTAGAGTTCCGTAGGGGCCATATTTTTCTGTAGTGGCTGGTAGTATTCTGTAGGGGTCTGTAGGTTTCCGTAGGCGCCTACAGTGTTCTGTAGGAGCCCATAGGGTTTTAGTGAGGTTCCGTTGTGTTGCTAAGGGTCTTGTAGAGTGCTGTCGGGTCCTGGAGTATTCTGTAGGGTTCCAGAGGGGCTGGTAGGGTTCCGTCGAAATCTGAAGGGTTCCCTAGGGGCCCGTAGAGTCCCATAGATTTCCGTAGGGGCCTGTAGGGTTGTGTAAGTGCCCGCAGGGGTTGGTAGGAGCTTGTAGGGTGCCATATGTTTCCGGAGGGTTGTGTAGGGTTCCGTAGGGGCCTGTGGTGTTCCCTAAGGGCCTGTAGAGTCTCATACGGTTCCGTAGGGCCTGTGGTGTTCCCTAGGGGCCTGTAGAGTCTCGTACAGTTCCGTAGGGTCCTGTAGGTTTCCATAAGTGCCCGCAGAGGTCTGAAGGGGCCCGTACTGTTCCGTAAGGATCCATAGGGTTCCGTAGAGCTTCGTAGGTTCCCTAGAGGCCTGTGGAGTACCGTAGGAGCCAGTAGTGTTCCGTAGGGTCCTCTAGGGTTGAGTAAGTGCCCGCAGGAGTCTGTAGGAATCCGTGGGATTCTGTAAGGTTCTGGAGGGTTCTGCAGGGTTCCGTAGGGGCCCGTAGAGTTCCGTAGTGGCTGGTAAAGTTCCCTAGGGCCCTGTACCGTTCCGTAACTGCCTGCAAGGGTCTTTAGGCTTCCGTAGGGGCTGGTAGGGTTCCATAAAGTTCCGTGGGTTCCTGCAGAGTTCTGCAAGTGCCCGCAAGGGCCTGTAGGGGCGCACAGTGTTTCTGCCAGGTTCCGTAGAGTTCCGTAGGGGCCATATTTTTCTGTAGTGGCTGGTAGTATTCTGTAGGGGTCTGTAGGTTTCCGTAGGCGCCTACAGTGTTCTGTAGGAGCCCATAGGGTTTTAGTGAGGTTCCGTTGTGTTGCTAAGGGTCTTGTAGAGTGCTGTCGGGTCCTGGAGTATTCTGTAGGGTTCCAGAGGGGCTCGTAGGGTTCCGTCGAAATCTGTAGGGTTCCCTAGGGGCCCATAGAGTCCCGTAGATTGCCGTAGGGACCTGTAGGGTTGTGTAAGTGCTCGCAGGGGTTGGTAGGAGCTTGTAGGGTTCCATAAGTTTCCAGAGGGTTGTGTAGGGTTCCGTAGGGGCCTGTGGTGTTCCCTAAGGGCCTGTAGAGTCTCATACAGTTCCGTAGGGCCTGTGGTGTTCCCTAGGGGCCTGTAGAGTCTCGTACAGTTCCGTAGGGTCCTGTAGGTTTCCATAAGTGCCCGCAGAGGTCTGAAGGGGCCCGTACTGTTCCGTAAGGATCCATAGGGCTCCGTAGAGCTTCGTAGGTTCCCTAGAGGCCTGTGGAGTACCGCAGGAGCCAGTAGTGTTCTGTAGGGGCCCGTAGGGTTCCTTCCATAGGGGCTGGCAGTGTTCCATAGGGTCCTCTAGGGTTGTTTAAGTGCCCGCAGAAGTCTGTAGGAGTCTGTGGGATTCTGTAAGGTTCCGGAGGGTTCTGCAGGGTTCCGTAGGGGCCCGTAGAGTTCCGTAGTGGCTGGTAAAGTTCCATAGGGCCCTGTGGGGTTCTGTATGGACCTGTAGGGTTCTGTAGGCACCTGCAGTGTTCTGTAGGAGCCCATAGGGTTTTAGTGAGGTTCCGTTGTGTTGCTAAGGGTCTTGTAGAGTGCTGTCGGGTCCTGGAGTATTCTGTAGGGTTCCAGAGGGGCTGGTCGGGTTCCGTCGAAATCTGAAGGGTTCCCTAGGGGCCCGTAGAGTCCCATAGATTTCCGTAGGGGCCTGTAGGGTTGTGTAAGTGCCCGCAGGGGTTGGTAGGAGCTTGTAGGGTGCCATATGTTTCCGGAGGGTTGTGTAGGGTTCCGTAGGGGCCTGTGGTGTTCCCTAGGGGCCTGTAGAGTCTCGTACAGTTTCGGTAGGGTCCTGTAGGTTTCCATAAGCGCCCGCAGAGGTCTGAAGGGGCCCGTACTGTTCCGTAAGGATCCATAGGGTTCCGTAGAGCTTCGTAGGTTCCCTAGAGGCCTGTGGAGTACCGTAGGAGCCAGTAGTGTTCCGTAGGGTCCTCTAGGGTTGAGTAAGTGCCCGCAGGAGTCTGTAGGAATCCGTGGGATTCTGTAAGGTTCTGGAGGGTTCTGCAGGGTTCCGTAGGGGCCCGTAGAGTTCCGTAGTGGCTGGTAAAGTTCCCTAGGGCCCTGTACCGTTCCGTAACTGCCTGCAAGGGTCTTTAGGCTTCCGTAGGGGCTGGTAGGGTTCCATAAAGTTCCGTGGGTTCCTGCAGAGTTCTGCAAGTGCCCGCAAGGGCCTGTAGGGGCGCACAGTGTTTCTGCCAGGTTCCGTAGAGTTCCGTAGGGGCCATATTTTTCTGTAGTGGCTGGTAGTATTCTGTAGGGGTCTGTAGGTTTCCGTAGGCACCTACAGTGTTCTGTAGGAGCCCATAGGGTTTTAGTGAGGTTCCGTTGTGTTGCTAAGGGTCTTGTAGAGTGCTGTCGGGTCCTGGAGTATTCTGTAAAGTTCCAGAGGGGCTCGTAGGGTTCCGTCGAAATCTGTAGGGTTCCCTAGGGGCCCATAGAGTCCCGTAGATTGCCGTAGGGACCTGTAGGGTTGTGTAAGTGCTCGCAGGGGTTGGTAGGAGCTTGTAGGGTTCCATAAGTTTCCAGAGGGTTGTGTAGGGTTCCGTAGGGGCCTGTGGTGTTCCCTAAGGGCCTGTAGAGTCTCGTACGGTTCCGTAGGGGCCTGTGGTGTTCCCTAGGGGCCTGTAGAGTCTCGTACAGTTCCGTAGGGTCCTGTAGGTTTCCATAAGTGCCCGCAGAGGTCTGAAGGGGCCCGTACTGTTCCGTAAGGATCCATAGGGCTCCGTAGAGCTTCGTAGGTTCCCTAGAGGCCTGTGGAGTACCGCAGGAGCCAGTAGTGTTCTGTAGGGGCCCGTAGGGTTCCTTCCATAGGGGCTGGCAGTGTTCCGTAGGGTCCTCTAGGGTTGTTTAAGTGCCCGCAGAAGTCTGTAGGAGTCTGTGGGATTCTGTAAGGTTCCGGAGGGTTCTGCAGGGTTCCGTAGGGGCCCGTAGAGTTCCGTAGTGGCTGGTAAAGTTCCGTAGGGCCCTGTGGGGTTCTGTATGGACCTGTAGGGTTCCGTAGGGGCCTGCAGTGTTCTGTAAGTGCCCGTAGGTGTCTGTAGGGTTCCGTAGGCACCTGCAGTATTCTGTAGGAGCCCATAGGGTTTTAGTGAGGTTCCGTTGTGTTGCTAAGGGTCTTGTAGAGTGCTGTCGGGTCCTGGAGTATTCTGTAGGGTTCCAGAGGGGCTGGTCGGGTTCCGTCGAAATCTGAAGGGTTCCCTAGGGGCCCGTAGAGTCCCATAGATTTCCGTAGGGGCCTGTAGGGTTGTGTAAGTGCCCGCAGGGGTTGGTAGGAGCTTGTAGGGTGCCATATGTTTCCGGAGGGTTGTGTAGGGTTCCGTAGGGGCCTGTGGTGTTCCCTAGGGGCCTGTAGAGTCTCGTACAGTTTCGGTAGGGTCCTGTAGGTTTCCATAAGCGCCCGCAGAGGTCTGAAGGGGCCCGTACTGTTCCGTAAGGATCCATAGGGTTCCGTAGAGCTTCGTAGGTTCCCTAGAGGCCTGTGGAGTACCGTAGGAGCCAGTAGTGTTCCGTAGGGTCCTCTAGGGTTGAGTAAGTGCCCGCAGGAGTCTGTAGGAATCCGTGGGATTCTGTAAGGTTCTGGAGGGTTCTGCAGGGTTCCGTAGGGGCCCGTAGAGTTCCGTAGTGGCTGGTAAAGTTCCCTAGGGCCCTGTACCGTTCCGTAACTGCCTGCAAGGGTCTTTAGGCTTCTGTAGGGGCTGGTAGGGTTCCATAAAGTTCCGTGGGTTCCTGCAGAGTTCTGCAAGTGCCCGCAAGGGCCTGTAGGGGCGCACAGTGTTTCTGCCAGGTTCCGTAGAGTTCCGTAGGGGCCATATTTTTCTGTAGTGGCTGGTAGTATTCTGTAGGGGTCTGTAGGTTTCCGTAGGCACCTACAGTGTTCTGTAGGAGCCCATAGGGTTTTAGTGAGGTTCCGTTGTGTTGCTAAGGGTCTTGTAGAGTGCTGTCGGGTCCTGGAGTATTCTGTAGGGTTCCAGAGGGGCTGGTCGGTTTCCGTCGAAATCTATAGGGTTCCCTAGGGGCCCATAGAGTCCCGTAGATTGCCGTAGGGACCTGTAGGGTTGTGTAAGTGCTCGCAGGGGTTGGTAGGAGCTTGTAGGGTTCCATAAGTTTCCAGAGGGTTGTGTAGGGTTCCGTAGGGGCCTGTGGTGTTCCCTAGGGGCCTGTAGAGTCTCATACGGTTCCGTAGGGCCTGTGGTGTTCCCTAGGGGCCTGTAGAGTCTCGTACAGTTCCGTAGGGTCCTGTAGGTTTCCATAAGTGCCCGCAGAGGTCTGAATGGGCCCGTACTGTTCCGTGAGGATCCATAGGGCTCCGTAGAGCTTCGTAGGTTCCCTAGAGGCCTGTGGAGTACCGCAGGAGCCAGTAGTGTTCTGTAGGGGCCCGTAGGGTTCCTTCCATAGGGGCTGGCAGTGTTCCATAGGGTCCTCTAGGGTTGTTTAAGTGCCCGCAGAAGTCTGTAGGAGTCTGTGGGATTCTGTAAGGTTCCGGAGGGTTCTGCAGGGTTCCGTAGGGGCCCGTAGAGTTCCGTAGTGGCTGGTAAAGTTCCGTAGGGCCCTGTGGGGTTCTGTATGGACCTGTAGGGTTCTGTAGGCACCTGCAGTGTTCTGTAGGAGCCCATAGGGTTTTAGTGAGGTTCCGTTGTGTTGCTAAGGGTCTTGTAGAGTGCTGTCGGGTCCTGGAGTATTCTGTAGGGTTCCAGAGGGGCTGGTAGGGTTCCGTCGAAATCTGAAGGGTTCCCTAGGGGCCCGTAGAGTCCCATAGATTTCCGTAGGGGCCTGTAGGGTTGTGTAAGTGCCCGCAGGGGTTGGTAGGAGCTTGTAGGGTGCCATATGTTTCCGGAGGGTTGTGTAGGGTTCCGTAGGGGCCTGTGGTGTTCCCTAGGGGCCTGTAGAGTCTCGTACAGTTTCGGTAGGGTCCTGTAGGTTTCCATAAGCGCCCGCAGAGGTCTGAAGGGGCCCGTACTGTTCCGTAAGGATCCATAGGGTTCCGTAGAGCTTCGTAGGTTCCCTAGAGGCCTGTGGAGTACCGCAGGAGCCAGTAGTGTTCCGTAGGGTCCTCTAGGGTTGAGTAAGTGCCCGCAGGAGTCTGTAGGAATCCGTGGGATTCTGTAAGGTTCTGGAGGGTTCTGCAGGGTTCCGTAGGGGCCCGTAGAGTTCCGTAGTGGCTGGTAAAGTTCCCTAGGGCCCTGTACCGTTCCGTAACTGCCTGCAAGGGTCTTTAGGCTTCCGTAGGGGCTGGTAGGGTTCCATAAAGTTCCGTGGGTTCCTGCAGAGTTCTGCAAGTGCCCGCAAGGGCCTGTAGGGGCGCACAGTGTTTCTGCCAGGTTCCGTAGAGTTCCGTAGGGGCCATATTTTTCTGTAGTGGCTGGTAGTATTCTGTAGGGGTCTGTAGGTTTCCGTAGGCACCTACAGTGTTCTGTAGGAGCCCATAGGGTTTTAGTGAGGTTCCGTTGTGTTGCTAAGGGTCTTGTAGAGTGCTGTCGGGTCCTGGAGTATTCTGTAGGGTTCCAGAGGGGCTCGTAGGGTTCCGTCGAAATCTGTAGGGTTCCCTAGGGGCCCATAGAGTCCCGTAGATTGCCGTAGGGACCTGTAGGGTTGTGTAAGTGCTCGCAGGGGTTGGTAGGAGCTTGTAGGGTTCCATAAGTTTCCAGAGGGTTGTGTAGGGTTCCGTAGGGGCCTGTGGTGTTCCCTAAGGGCCTGTAGAGTCTCGTACGGTTCCGTAGGGGCCTGTGGTGTTCCCTAGGGGCCTGTAGAGTCTCGTACAGTTCCGTAGGGTCCTGTAGGTTTCCATAAGTGCCCGCAGAGGTCTGAAGGGGCCCGTACTGTTCCGTAAGGATCCATAGGGCTCCGTAGAGCTTCGTAGGTTCCCTAGAGGCCTGTGGAGTACCGCAGGAGCCAGTAGTGTTCTGTAGGGGCCCGTAGGGTTCCTTCCATAGGGGCTGGCAGTGTTCCGTAGGGTCCTCTAGGGTTGTTTAAGTGCCCGCAGAAGTCTGTAGGAGTCTGTGGGATTCTGTAAGGTTCCGGAGGGTTCTGCAGGGTTCCGTAGGGGCCCGTAGAGTTCCGTAGTGGCTGGTAAAGTTCCGTAGGGCCCTGTGGGGTTCTGTATGGACCTGTAGGGTTCCGTAGGGGCCTGCAGTGTTCTGTAAGTGCCCGTAGGTGTCTGTAGGGTTCCGTAGGCACCTGCAGTGTTCTGTAGGAGCCCATAGGGTTTTAGTGAGGTTCCGTTGTGTTGCTAAGGGTCTTGTAGAGTGCTGTCGGGTCCTGGAGTATTCTGTAGGGTTCCAGAGGGGCTGGTAGGGTTCCGTCGAAATCTGAAGGGTTCCCTAGGGGCCCGTAGAGTCCCATAGATTTCCGTAGGGGCCTGTAGGGTTGTGTAAGTGCCCGCAGGGGTTGGTAGGAGCTTGTAGGGTGCCATATGTTTCCGGAGGGTTGTGTAGGGTTCCGTAGGGGCCTGTGGTGTTCCCTAGGGGCCTGTAGAGTCTCGTACAGTTTCGGTAGGGTCCTGTAGGTTTCCATAAGCGCCCGCAGAGGTCTGAAGGGGCCCGTACTGTTCCGTAAGGATCCATAGGGTTCCGTAGAGCTTCGTAGGTTCCCTAGAGGCCTGTGGAGTACCGTAGGAGCCAGTAGTGTTCCGTAGGGTCCTCTAGGGTTGAGTAAGTGCCCGCAGGAGTCTGTAGGAATCCGTGGGATTCTGTAAGGTTCTGGAGGGTTCTGCAGGGTTCCGTAGGGGCCCGTAGAGTTCCGTAGTGGCTGGTAAAGTTCCCTAGGGCCCTGTACCGTTCCGTAACTGCCTGCAAGGGTCTTTAGGCTTCTGTAGGGGCTGGTAGGGTTCCATAAAGTTCCGTGGGTTCCTGCAGAGTTCTGCAAGTGCCCGCAAGGGCCTGTAGGGGCGCACAGTGTTTCTGCCAGGTTCCGTAGAGTTCCGTAGGGGCCATATTTTTCTGTAGTGGCTGGTAGTATTCTGTAGGGGTCTGTAGGTTTCCGTAGGCACCTACAGTGTTCTGTAGGAGCCCATAGGGTTTTAGTGAGGTTCCGTTGTGTTGCTAAGGGTCTTGTAGAGTGCTGTCGGGTCCTGGAGTATTCTGTAGGGTTCCAGAGGGGCTGGTCGGTTTCCGTCGAAATCTATAGGGTTCCCTAGGGGCCCATAGAGTCCCGTAGATTGCCGTAGGGACCTGTAGGGTTGTGTAAGTGCTCGCAGGGGTTGGTAGGAGCTTGTAGGGTTCCATAAGTTTCCAGAGGGTTGTGTAGGGTTCCGTAGGGGCCTGTGGTGTTCCCTAGGGGCCTGTAGAGTCTCATACGGTTCCGTAGGGCCTGTGGTGTTCCCTAGGGGCCTGTAGAGTCTCGTACAGTTCCGTAGGGTCCTGTAGGTTTCCATAAGTGCCCGCAGAGGTCTGAATGGGCCCGTACTGTTCCGTGAGGATCCATAGGGCTCCGTAGAGCTTCGTAGGTTCCCTAGAGGCCTGTGGAGTACCGCAGGAGCCAGTAGTGTTCTGTAGGGGCCCGTAGGGTTCCTTCCATA